>NC_084946.1:21107269-21244769 GCF_949316205.1 Platichthys flesus
GCCACTCCATGAGGCGGAAATAACCTCAGAGCGTTTGAGAACAGAGCAGATCTCAGATGATCTAAAGTGTGACACAGCGGCGTGATAACGTGTCAATGTTACAGCGGGAGTGGAGAGCCACGCCACTCCATGAGGCGGAAATAACCTCAGAGCGTTTGAGAACAGAGCAGATCTCAGATGATCTAAAGTGTGACACAGCGGCGTGATAACGTGTCAATGTTAGGTGTAGTGTAGGAACTACTTTGTCAGAAAAGGTCTTAAAATAACTCATAGTTCAGTTAAGTTTATGGTATGGTCTACAAAGGCAAAATCTTTCAAAAAATTAAAGCTCAACAACAAACCCTGACCAGAACACACACGGCAAACAAAATGCACTAAGATTATCTGCATTAAAAAAAGAGACATTTTGCTTTGGGATGAATTTCTGCTTCAGGTTTTGTATTTTAGATCTTCAACTGATTGATTTGAAAAAACAATGCAAGGACATCTATCACGTTTATTACATTGCTTTTTTTAACAACTACCAAATGTTTGCAGTTTTCACTTTTTTCATTCATAACTGTAAATTAAACCAGACCTTGTCTCTTAAAAGGGGTTTTGTTCAAGTGTCTGACCAAATCAATATATGTATCAATATTGGAAAATAGGGGCATTAAGACAGGACATAAGATATGGTGAAATAAAAAGTACACAGCTCCACACACTGCAAACAGATCCCATTCACAATCCTTCCTGCTCTTCTGTTCAATGTGTCTTAGGTTATAAACAAAAAAAAAAGTTATTACAACAATTGTGTAATTAGCTCACGTAATTGAGTCAAGTGTTGTTTATCAAGTCTGGCTGCGGACATGAGGAACTTCACTGACTGAAACAGATTGCATGTTGGGATACTTTAAGAGTCAAGGTGCTGAACTATCTGCTGTACTGAGACATAAAAAAAAACATTCATTTTCATTCAATATATATAAACTCACACATCACATGTATATTACCTGTCTGATTGAAATGAGACACGATGGACACCTCAGTCCCGGTTACCAAAAGGTTACTGGCCCAGGTTTTCTGCATGTCAGCTATAAATATGGGAGAATAAGTTATGTTGAGTATTAATTAGCATGTGTTGTAAAATAGGCTCAACGTTTCTACGCTGAAAAGTATCAAGCGCTATGATGATAACTGAACATGTTACACATTGATACGTGGCTGTGAGAAGAAATCAGAGAAGAAGTTGAAAAGGCCCGAGGAAAAGAGTTGTGGTTTCCGTAACTGTGCCATTTACAGAGCGCTGTGAACCACGGCTCCCCTCTCACATGCACATCACACGTCGAGCTGTGCTGCCTCCAGGTCAGATCTGTCCTCTTTATAATTACATGAGCAAATGGTCATTTGGCAAAGGAGCACCTCACCTCCTTTGCCATCCCCTTTAAGTGGCTTTAATCAGGCACTATGTAGAAGTATTTGACTGTAAACACACTTTTGGGATAATTACAATATTGTTCATGAGAAAGCTTAAAGAATCGGAATAGATTACATTATATTTTGTCTTTTGTGCTAGGAGTCGCCATCTTGTTCCAGGCATTGGATAAGATGCGTCTTGAGGCAGTTTCCATTCTTGAGTAATAAACACAAAGCTCGACACGACTATTGTTTTCTGCTCCTTCTCATGTTATACTGAGATGTTTCTTTATCTTACAGCTTTTTGGTTTAACTATTCACGTGTAAAACAAGAGTCTCTGTGGTATTAGATTAATTTGATCGACTATGGACGACTGAGGCTCTTTGATTACATCATGTCAGTCACCACAGTGAACAGCAATTAGAAATTCATCCATCATTCATCAAACATCGGTGTAGAGTGTTCATTTCCATCGCTTGTTTTATAGGTTTATGTTCCAATGTGAGCAATGACCAGCACTAGTGCAACTTTTAAGTGAAATTCAAAACCAAAAAATGTGTTTCCTATAAAAGAGGACATTTCTTATCTTCAACTTCATCTACAATATAATGTTCTTCAGTAGAGCTGGTGTTAAATGGGGTATTGAAACTGAGACGGGTCTTTTCTCACTCTTCTGAAAACACCAGCTGTAGGAGGCAGCATTGACAGAAAGTGGAGGAAACGGGGAATACGAAGAGGAGGGGAGAGTGAGGGGGGGGGCTATCAATCTCTCCATTCACAACTCTACAACAAACTGCAGCTGTGGCTGCAGATAAAAAATTTGCTTTTTTCCCCTTCCTCTTTCTTCCCCGGGTGATTATCAGCAGTCAGGTGCCCGGGTGGAGGTATGATCACAACGGAGCAGAGGGAGAGGTGACACAGCGAGGGATGGTAGAGGAAGAGGAGGGTTTTAGAGGAAGAGGAGAGAGCGATGGAAGGGGGAGAAAGAAGGAGGTTAACATAATAAGAGATAAGGATAGAAAAGGGAGAAGAAAGGATAGAGGAAGACAAAAAGGAGATAAAGAGACAATGAGGAAAAGGAGGATGATAGGTAATTGTTTATTGAACGGTGAGGCTGCTAAACTAAAAGCAGTAAGCATTATCAGCTCAACTAATTGTTGATTAATATGCCGATATGCTTCTTTAATTCATTGATTGGTGATTTTTTCTCAAATTAATCAATTGATGTTTCATCCTGCTGCACAAGTGGAAGATAATCCAGTAACTGAACAAGATTTCATGGGAAAGTGTTGAAACCAACAAACTGGAGAGGCCAGTTTGTTGGTTTAGCTAGAAACTGGAGAGGCCAGAAACACACACGTGGACTGAGCCGGGGTACAAACTACACCAACACAACCGGGAGTCACCGGTACACACTGCAGGAGAGAGGACAGGGCTGCGAGATGGAAACTCAATAAAGCAGCAGTGAGAATCCGGCTGTGTGAGGAAGGAGGGGTAGAAGGTGCAGATACAGAGGTGTTTAATATTGTTTGCTGTTTATCTCAACTAAACAGAGGCGCACAATAGAGACGTTATCTCCCCCACCTAGGCGTGAGAAACATTTCAGATCATAGTGGAGGACGTGATAAGCTACGTTCAAGATTGAATTAGGGAGAGGTGTGATCTGATAGCTCCACTTCTGTAACTGCAGATACGACCGGGGGACTATTCACTTGTTTTCCTGTGGATACTGAAGATATGACAAAAGTGATGAAAATATTCAGATCAGCAAAATATAAATGTGCAGTGCAACAGAAATATGGAGGATTCAACCATTAGAGTCAATTCCTCCAACACGGACACGACCTGAAAGACCTGTCTCTGTTTTTCATGAGCGTGTAAAAGCCTCAGGGGAAACATGAAAGCACATCCATCTTTATGTATGGAGACCTCTCATTCTGCAATAATTCTGTGATTTAAAAAAGCGTGTTTGTCTTCACTGGTTGTTGATCAGACCTGGTTAGTGTTTCTGTGGACACACACAGAAAGGAGACATCTTGCTTTGCATATCACAGGGTGTAGATATCCTGAGCCCTTAATGATATTAAATTATCACCAACTCAGCCTTTTTTTATACACCTCAAGTTTTGCAATTAATGTTTTCTGAAAGTGGCGACAATAGATGAACCTAGAACGTTTTGCGGGACTAATCCAATAAACAAAATGCTGTGGTAACGTAGAGTAAAGCTGGTAGGTGAGGAATTCTAATACAAAGTGTGATAAATCGCTTTATCGGTATTAAATCTAACTTGCTAACCGAGACTGTTCCCTCTAAACATCTGTACCAACGCACCAAACTCTCCGAGGGTGCGTGACTCCTGTTCATTTGGTTGATATCATTCACAAAAAGGCTCACTTGACATTTACAGAAGGTGCAGAGAAGCCCCGAGTATCAGACAACGTGTGTGTTCTCTCACGGGCCCGGGCTTGCCCTCCGTGCACTCACTCCTCTGTGTTCTGCTGTAATGGTACAAGAACTGCGGTCAGAAAGCAATACGCCGTCAACTGTAGACAACACGGGCAGCGAGAGCCTGAGGGCCGGTGTCGGGAGAAGTGAGAGAAGTTGAGTGTATTGACAGGTTTGTGTGAGATGTGTCGCTGCTGCTGCCCCGAGGGACGCAGCTCACTACAGCTCGCAAGTCAGGCAGAAACAGGCATTAACCTCTATTCCTCAATGAAAGATACGTTCAAGAGAAAGTGTGGAGAGTATTGATCACATGCTTTTGTAAGAAAGAAGAAAAGTAGCTACCACCAAGGGACAACTAAGGGGATCTGACTTACCCCGTATCGTTTGGGTTTACATTATTTGATTAATGTGTGTTACTTGTTTAAAATTATAGATGATGAAGATATATATGCAAATAATGGAGCTATAGAAGCAAACTAAAGCTTATACTTATCATAAAAATAAATGTTCCCCATCATTTAATAGGCTATCATATGAGTGAAGTCACTAATCATATGAGTGAAGTCAGCGGAGCAATACATCAACTTTTGCAGCCAATAAGCTTCGAGCCTGAACCTAGTTTAAATTAGATTAAGATTAAGATGCATTTATTAGTCCCAAACACATGCACAGACATGCACAGACATGCAAAGGCACACTCATGCAGGTAGGGAAATTTAACCTCTGCTTTTGACCCATCTGGTGCAGGACACACAGAGCAGTGAGGGACCATGTACGGCGCTCAGGGAGCAGATGTTGGGGGAGTAAGGTGCCTTGCTCAGGGGCACTAGACAGGGTAGGGAGACTCTTGGATTTTTGGACAGATCAATCCATGTTCGTGTTTTTGTTGTTTCTCAGTGGAGTCGAACCAGAGACCTTCTCTGCCCATAGTCCAAGTTTCTGCCACTAGTCCACCCCCCCCCCCCCCCCGCAATGCTGTTCATTACAATTGTTACCATGATTGCAAATGACTTCTTACCTTAACAACGTATTTCTTTTAACCTGAACTGTCATTTTGTGTATTTCCACACTCACACACGGAATAAGTGCACGGATGGTGCATTCAAACTGGTTGAAAGGTTGACTGTAAAGCAATGGACTCTACTCGCCATCAACAGTCTCTGTCTCTCTTTGGGTTTGAATGTACTAACTCTTGCATAAGTCATTGTGTGTTAGTAAAAAACAAAATTTATTCACAACACAATAACGGTTTTCATTGAAATGTGAATTTCATGATGGATTGCAGGAGGGGCTTCACCTCAGCGCCCTGAATGGATGACATCCTCCTGAGGTTCATAACAAAAGTTTAGGTACAAAGCACTTATACAGAATATACTCAGGCAGGCTTGAGAACTTGTTGCATATAGTTTTCCTTACATACTTCCGTTTCATAATATATTTTTTTATATGTTTTAAGGGAATTGGGGTCAATATAAGAAGCCTGAGTAGCAGCTCTGATCAAACTGAAGATTGCAAAGCAGCCTCTGAGTCGTTTTCATGGCTGTATTGACCTGCTGCCTAAATATAGAGTCAGTCATTCCCCTGGTGTTGCAGCACAATTATAGTTGTTGAAAGACAAAAAACACCTTTTGTGCCCAAGCTTCTGTATTTGTGCAATGCCTCACACATCGGCGCAGAAATCAATAGTAACATCCACTCGCCTGTTGTGTGGCTTGTGCGTTTTTTGTGTGTTCCCGCTTGTGGCTGAGCTCATGATAAGTGTTGGAGCATTTTTTTTTTCTTTTTTGCTCCCTGCTCTTGATTGCACCGCTGACAATAGCAGTTAATGACAGTCCAAAGTGGCTGCCCGGTTCCACTGTGGGGGATGGGAGGACGTGAAGGGGGAAAAAAACCATTTTCAAAAGCAACCGAGGTTTTTATTCATAAAGCAGCATGTAACATGGCCGGCGGTTTGCCTTTATTACGCTGCGAGCACTCTCCACGAGCGCTGCCTCAATTAAAGCAAAGCTGTTTGAAGGCCTGCCGACATCACAGGGACGGAACAAAAAGCTTTCAGCAGGTTGTGAATGTAGTCAATTGCAGACAAGATGTGCATTTCAATGAATCATTGAGACTGGATAGGCAGAGGAAATGGATGGGTTGTATTAATAAAAACACAGGGGCGCGTCAGAATAAACAGCAGCATCAATGCTAATTTCAAAAAAGGGATTCCCTCTACTGCCACGGCTGGATTTGTTAGATCTCATCTTTTCATTCAGAATCTAAAGACACAAATTTATGCCAGTAGAAGAAAAACTTAAGCAAATGACGCGTATTTTTAGAAACATGAGTGGTGATGAATGAAAGCAACTTAAAGAGATTACAGGCTTTTGAAAGATTTTTTTTAATCGCCTTAGATGTTTTTGCTGATTTAGCTATAACCAATGTAATGCTAGATTGTGCCTGCTTGTTCCCTACAGCTGCAGATTGGCAGTTTTAAGTGATTTAAAACCATTTGACTATGGACTTAATAGGAACTAGCATGGCTCTCCACCAAAGCCTGTATGTCACATTCAATCAAGCTGCACTAAATTTCAAAACCCACTTTCAGTGTAGAAAGTGGGTTTATTATGGGTTTATTACAAATGAATACAAGTATTTGTCAAGACTGACATTTACAGTTTACTCTTTACATTAGAAACAGAGATCATCAAAGGAAAGTGGAGGAATAAGATCCTAACATAGTTTAGGTAAAATACCATGAAAACTAAAGAGGTTTAAAAGCCTGTAGAGCATTTATATTACATGACACAACACAGCTACAAACTAAGATGATAAGGCAGGTTGTCCTAGTGTTAAACTCCCAGTCACTGTGTGTGTGTTGTGGTTGTGACTGTGTCAAGTGCTCCAGGGTGAAGCACAGTGAACCTCTCAGCTGTCAGAGGGCAGCGTGATTCAAACGTGGGAATCCCTGTGAGGGGCGACAAGATGTCTGCTGCTCTCGCGACATAAAACTTTAATGAGAACAAAACTATTACACGTCAGTTAAACAGCCTCTGAGGTCTGCACGATTATTGACTGGGCACGGAGTGACAAGACCACACATACACAGACACACACACACACACACACACAAACTCACATTACATATGTGCACACTTACAGATATGAATTTGGACATTTAAACAAATAGGCACATGCACAAGTGTACAAAACTTGGGGGAGACAACGACAAATACAAATATAGTCTAATTAATCTATAAAAATGTGCAACACACACACACACATCCTCCTATCTTAGTGAGGAATCTAATTGGCCAGATGTATATGCCTGACCTTAACCCTATAACCTAAACCAGCAAGTCTTAACCATCTTACAATAAGGACAAGCTAAAATGTATTCACTTTCCCAAGATGTCATGCTGTAGTTCAGTGCAGTTACACACACACACACACACACACACACACACACACACACACATCAATAGTCAATAGAAGGAGTTCTTACTATAGTAGATTAGTTGTAATAGATATTGATGATCAATACAGGAGACATGGTCCTGGCTTATAATAAAACCATATAATGAGAAGAACTAATAATTCTGTTAAAATGAATGACTAATAATAACAATAATAATGATGTTATCCATCATTATGAGACCATTCAAAATCATAATTGGCTGTAATTCATCTATTTATTTTATACCACGTGGCCTGGGGCAGGTGTCCGCTTGTCTCCAGACACGCTACAATGTCACATGCAGAATCTCTAGAAGAACACGCACGTCCAGGTTGGTGTTTCTCGCTGGCTGAGATTTTATTTTTGCTGGCAGAGAGTGAAAAATCGATGGCATAGCTTTGTGCCAGCCCCGGGCCGTGCGGGTCCCCGCGGACCGGCTCCGTTTATTGTGCTCACAAAAAGGCAATTACAATGTTAATGTGTCGCAGCAGGAGAGTGAACCCGCGAAGAGAGGACGTCAAAGGTTGATGGAGAGAACAGTCTCACTGTGGGTTAACAGGGAAACGGCGTCTGGGGAGCGTTTGATATCAAACACACACACGGAGGGAGGAATAAACCCACATTTAGATACAGTTTGGACTTCTGGTTTTTAATACGAGAAAATAAGATGATAGATAGAAATCTAGGTATAGATAGATAGATAGATATGAAGAGATGAACGGGTCTATAGATAGATAATGATAGATGGATCGATACGTATAGATGAATGGATGGATAGATATTGATAGATGGATTGTATGCATGGATAGATGGCTGGATGGGTGGATATGTAAAGATGGACGGACAGAGTAGAAGAATTCCTCGTGTCATTCATCACTGTTTGTGCTGTTGTGAGACAGACGCCACCATGCAGGACTAATACAAACCCCTCTCTGAGGAAGTCTCCCGGGACTCCATAATAAGCCATTAAACAGGCGCATTAGCAGTAATGAAAAGGCTCTTAGTGGTTCACCACCTGGATTTCTCTGTGTGGGAGCGGGCGGCGGCCGCGGTTGCACTTCGAGAGGAAAAACAGTGAAAATACACATGATGACGTCAAAACTGGTGATACGGTTTATTCTCGTTGCAGTGACTTGTTGGAAGAGATGCAAAGTTTGTGAACCTTTGATTTCAAGTACAACTGAGGACAACGGCGACGGAGGCCACGATATTTGACTGGAGACTGGGAACGCCAGCTTAGGGGACTTTGTGTGGAGAATTTTGGCCCAAATATAAAAATGCTAAGCTTAATTCAATAAGCTATAAATAAAAGTAGGTTAGATGGTCTTCTATATATAGGCTGCATCCATACTTTGTCCATGGTGCTGAAGCCACATCTCTCTCTCTGTTTGGCTTCAACACGAACAACACGAATGTTCAGTCCCCGTCACAGACAGCCTGCTACCTGGGATTGTGATGCAAATGTTAATGGACTCTGAGGTCCTCTGATTAGCCTGATGCGGGCTAATTTCCCTCCTCCGTGGTCCCCAGAGAGCCCGGAGTGCCTTTTCATTGTCCCACATTAATCGATGAGTGCTGGGTGGTATTTTCTGGCTCGCTGGTCTGGCACATAGACACAGACCATCACGGGTTAAATGACAGGACTCGCGCTTTTGTTTTCTACACTCAGGCACATGAGATTTTCATCTTTAGATGCTAAATAAAATAAACCCACTCAGCGGTTGGTTATGGTTGGACCTGTGCTCTCCCCTAAAATAGCCTATCCTCTATTATCTGGGCTCAATCTGGGTCGTGCGTCAAACAATTCTCGCTCTCTCTCTCTCTCTCTTACACACACACACACACACACACACACGCACACACCATTTAATGGATGGTGTAATGATAGCCTACTATGAAAGCTATTGTAGACCTACATAAGTGCGGTCACGGAAACACAACGAACAGTTTTACTCATAGTGCAGCATCTTTATCTTGAAAACATCAAAAGCTTATTCCTTCACATTTGAATGGTTATGATATTCATTGTAGTCATAATGTAATTTGTTATAATCTGTTCTCTGGATGCTCTTTTTTTTCTGGAGCACCCCTCCTCCTACACAACTGTAAAAATTTGGTTTATATTTTTGTGATTCGAGGAAAAAAGATTGAGGGGTGGGGGTGGCGTCGGCGCAGGGTGGAGGAGGTTACACGGAGGCGGAGAACCTTGTGCCAGCTCACCCATGTGTGTAATGTGAAAAGGGAGAGCCGGGGGTGAAATACTGTGGAGGGAGGGAGAGGAGGGAGAGAAGGGGGAGGAGGGGAGGAAGGGGAGGAAGGGGGTACAGAAATGGGATCACAGTGCCATTTTGGATTTGTCTCTTCCAATGTCGTCACGCGGTGGAACACGCTGTGCTGTAAAACCAAGACACAGATAAGCAGCTTTGATTGGTCCTATCTGTATCGACAGAGACGAGGAGCAGCCTCCCGGGACGTGCACCCTGACCCTCGCACCACCCACCCACTGCACCCCACCCCAATGACTCATGATGGGTGATAAACTGCGAAAATCACTTTCCCCTCTCTCCCTCTCTGCGGGTGAAGGATAACCGCGCACCTCCCACACATCGCATCACGACGTCTCGTGCACATGATTCTTGTGATGCAAATTGCAAAATGAATAATCACTTAAGAAGCAGTGAGTGCGAGTATAAGAATAACTTGAGCGGTCCATTTTCACTTTGGCGCATGGATTCCATCTGGTTAAGACACATTTTCCCAATAAGACTAATAACAGGCCCGAGACGGTGAGAAAAGGCCTATTACGAGGACTGATGGTTGTGGGGGTCCTTGTGCACGAGATCACATGCGCGTGCAGGGTTGGGCTTCATCATATGATCACAGTACGCCTAGTTCTTACAGTCAAGTCAGTCTGGATGCCAACACCATAATGACAAAAAAAAAACATTTATTATTATTATTATTTGAATAGGTCGTGAAAAGGTGTGCAGCCTGTGTAACCTGCTGGCTGCTGGTGTCACGGCTGCTCTTTTCATCCTGGAGCTCCCTCCGTCAGACAGATGAGAGGAGGAGGAGGAGGAGGAGGAGGAGGAGGGAGGAAGGCTGCAGCCCGTTGATAACAGCCTCTGTCATTAACTCTTTCACTGAGGGAAGAGGCTAAGCAGCCATTTTCGTTCCCACAACCAAAGATTATAAAGGGAAGACGCGTCAGAGTGATAGATTTGTTTGCCTTGTCGTTTATTGTTCAGACGTGGTGGGTTTAAATCGGGCTGGAGATCTAACAGAGAGGCCTGAAAGCTGTAAGGACCTGCAGCGCGGCCTGTTCGCTCCTTCCAAACCTGAAACCACTGCATCACAGTGCAGCTTTTTCATCCAAAAAATACTTAGGGAAGGAAATGATTTCTCTCTTTTCGGCTTGAACCCTTGTGCATCTAAATCGGCAACAAAGGAGTTAATCAATTGGCTTTTCAATGCCAGGATTTCAATAATAATATATACAAAATATAAATCAGACGATGCAGGGGCCTTTGTGTTGGTGTGGTCATTTTTTTTAATCTTTTTTTTTAAATCACTGGCACAGGTTCTCAAGAGGAGGCCGACTATAAAGCCATCACAGACTTTTGTTCGTGCTTTGTCGTTCGATAATCACCAGTTTGGTCTTATTATTATTACTGCTTTTATCACGCAGCCTGTTCTATTGAAGAACCCATGTTGAAAGCTTTTAATGGGGATTTATTCATACATCTCGATTTCAAAGTAAATAGTCTGTGTGTACAGCAGCAGCAGCAGACCGTGTTACAGTAGACTGTGGGAGTGTAGAGAGCGAGGCCGTGGCTTTGCATCATGGTGATGAACTCTGATCCAATAGCCTGAGGAAACAGGGAAACATGGTGGACACAAAGTGCTACTGACAAGACAGTGTCAACAAACTGTTTACAGCACTTTGGGCCTCGCTTACTGAAAATCTCTCCATGAAAGACAAATAGTTCAATGCAAATAAAGCCTATTGTGATTTTCTTTAATTTGAGTCAATAAAAATACATGTAAAGATGATGAGATAAACGTGATAAGAGTAGTTTATTTTTTCCATAGAATTGAACTACATATAACGCATTTTCCTTTCAGATCAAATCCCAATGTTATTTCTCACGAGTTTACACGTTTTGTTATTATTTTTAATAATAAATATCATTGTCTATAGACGACCACATTCTCAAAGGAAACACCGCCATGGCTCAGGCCGCAATATAACCTTCACAAACACAGTAACTGAATGGATGGATGAATGGATGGATGGATGGATGGATGAAGGAAGGAAAGATAGAGGGAAGGAGTGAGCACCCTGAATGAAGTCTTCAGCTTGAAAACACAGCCAGCGATAAAAGTTGATAAAAATGTACGTTTCCAATTCTAAAGAAGTAACAAAAGGCCAGATTTCGCAAAAATAAATGAACAAAAAATTCGGTCTTCAGCTCGGTTTCTTACCATAATTTAGTAAAGACAGAAAATTTGCGATTTTTCCCCTTCAACACGTTTTCAATCCCAGAAACCACATGGGCTATTATGTTGATGCTCCGCGTCCTCTTCTCCTTAAAAAGAAACGGAAATCACGCAATATTTGATTTAAAAACAAAAACGAAACCAAGTTTGATTGTAATAAAAATCTGGTCCAGACAGTTTGGATTAACGGCGAATTCCAGCCTCCTTTTATACGCGTAAAGTTATGCAAGATTTCAGGCCCCCGGAATGTCATTGGATGTCCGGATGAGGTATTATAGATTATGGGTTTGGAGGGGTGGTGGTGGGGGTACACAAGCGCCTCCCCTAGAAATGCAGCAAATCTCTCCCGTTTTCTCCTGGTGGGGTACTGGGAGGGCTGGAGACGTGCGTTGCATTGGCAGGCTGGTGAGGACACGTGTCTCCTCCTCCTATCCCCCCCCCACCCCCTGGGCTCCACGGTACCGCATTGGCATCAGTAAAGGCACCTGAAAACCTACAACCGACTCCAGGAAAGGCTGCGTGCCACCTTAAACCCCAAAAGAAAAGGATATTACAGGCCAAACGGAGCCCGGTGGCTTGCCCTTGGTTGTGCGTAAAGCGTTTGCGCACACCGCTGAACTGCCTCAGAGACTGGAAAAAAAAAGGTGCGCTACGCGTCGAGTATCAGAGCGCGGTGCGAGGATGCAGAGACGGAGCGGCGTCGTCTGAAGGTGACATGAACCTGGGGCTAATCAGGAGCAGCAGCAGCAGGCGCACACTGAGCCACGAGTGGAGATAGCAACTGAAAACCACCGGTGTCTTGAAGCTCAACTCTTTTTTTCTCGTGGCTTTATCTAATGTAGAGAATCAAGAGCAGCAACTTGAAGTAGCCTCAATTTTTTACCGATTGAAGTAGAAGAAGAAGAAGAAGAAAAAAAAAGCACTAATTAAGCAGCAGATAGTTACGTGTCGGGAGAATAGCACGAAAATGGCGACATTAATCAGAGGTAAGCTTTCCAATAAACTGTCAAACGCAGCCACGACTGTGTCCAACAAATCCCAGGCGAAGGTGAGCGGCATGTTCGCCAGGATGGGCTTCCAGGCCGCCACCAACGAGGAGGCAGTGGGCTTCGCCGCCTGCGACGACCTGGACTACGACCACCGGCATGGCATGCAGATGGACGTTATGCCGTCTGATGAGATGGGGGGAGAACCGAGTGGAGACGGGGGCGCGGCGGCGGGGGACAGCCACTACCAGAGGGACGGCACCGGTCCATCGCGCTCATCCTCAAAGGACGGGGGTCTGACGAACGAGTTGACCGAAGTCAAACCAAAAATCACCGTATGGGAGGCGGGCTGGAACGTCACGAATGCAATCCAGGTAAAGACGCACTTCGTGGAGAATAGACGGGCGGCTCCGGTTCTAATTGGCTGACTCGCCCCCGGAGCCTATATACAGCGCTCCTGCGAATGCATACAAATGTACGAACCCAAAAAATCTCCAGGCTCTGTCCCCTAAAAGCAACTTCATCAAGTTCCTGTGTCTGATAACGATAAATGAATTATGTCTGGTAAATTATGCAGACTTTTGGTTTGGTAGTTGATGTTGAACACCGGACTCATTTCTGGTGTGAAACTTTTTTTTTTTTTAATGCATTTTCATGGGAAAATATGCAGAGATGCTAAAAAGGGGAAAATATAACAGCTACGACTGAATTATGCGCTGAAAAAAGAGGTGTCACACGCCCCCCTCCCTCCTCAAGGAAACACACGCACACACACACACACACACACACACCACATTCTTTGTCTGTATAGTGATGTCCAATGTCACCGATCCCTGATAACTCCTCACCTGAGGAGGAGACACTGATAAGGAAAAAGATGTTATCATCCACAAAAAAGCTAAAAAGCATGTTCTTTATATTTCTTTCATTTAGGGGCCTTCAGCATTAAACCCATAATACAGACCAAAAACATAAAATATGTGTAGATAAATGTTTATCTCTCATTTCTTAGAGTGCAACTAGTTTCATATGTTCTTGGCAAGAAGCGATAAGAGCTATAATAAGCTGAAAAGAATCCATTTCTATATCCAAGCTACAATTACGCACAAAGGTTTGTGTGCGCGCAAGGCGACTTTGCGGTCATCACTTAAGGTGCGAGGATTCACACCAGAGTCCGGGTCTGCAGGCAATGCGACAAAAAAAAAAGCTAGAGGCGTAATCCTTTTCATGCTTCATCACGGCGGCGGTCACGGCAGTCACCGTGACGTCAGAGAGTGTCTCCTCCAGCTCGTGCTGACGTCAGAGGCGGGCGGATGCGCTCAAAGCAAAGTGGAAAACCCACAATATGAAAACGGGAGAGACATCCACTCTAGAGTCAGGCAGACCAGAGCCGAAGCCCGTATTTAAACATGACCTGGTTCCTTCCGATTAAAGAATAATTAACACGTCTTATATGTTCACAACAACGTTATTGATTGATTATTGATTGCACCCAATACATTTAACCAATTCACAATATGTCTTCCTTCCTTGCCCATGTTTCCAGGGGATGTTTGTTCTCGGATTGCCCTACGCCATCCTGCACGGAGGATACCTCGGACTCTTTCTCATTATTTTCGCCGCCGTAGTGTGCTGTTACACGGGGAAAATCCTCATTGCCTGCCTGTACGAGGAGGACGAAGACGGGCAGCTCGTCCGTGTGAGGGACTCCTATGTGGACATTGCCAACGCCTGCTGCGCGCCCAGATTCCCGTCTTTAGGAGGTCATGTCGTGAATGTAGCCCAGATCATAGAGCTGGTGATGACTTGCATCCTGTACGTGGTGGTCAGCGGCAATCTCATGTACAACAGCTTCCCCAACATGCCAATCTCCCAGAAGTCGTGGGCCATCATAGCCACCGTCGCCCTACTCCCCTGCGCCTTCCTCAAGAACCTGAAGGCCGTCTCCAAGTTCAGCTTGCTGTGCACGATGGCCCACTTCGTCATCAACGTCCTGGTGATAGCCTACTGCCTCTCCCGAGCCAGGGACTGGGCCTGGGACAAGGTCAAGTTCTACATCGATGTCAAGAAGTTCCCCATCTCCATTGGGATTATCGTGTTCAGCTACACGTCGCAGATCTTCCTGCCGTCTCTGGAGGGGAACATGAGTAAGCCCAGCGAGTTCACCTGCATGATGAACTGGACTCACATCTCTGCCTGCATCCTCAAGGGCCTGTTCGCCCTGGTGGCCTACCTGACCTGGGCCGACGACACCAAGGAGGTCATCACAGACAACCTGCCCTCAACCATCCGCGCTGTCGTCAACCTCTTCCTCGTGGCCAAAGCTTTGCTGTCGTATCCGTTGCCGTTTTTCGCAGCTGTGGAGGTGCTGGAGAAATCGTTTTTCCAGGATGGGGGACGCGCCGTCTTCCCAGATTGTTACGGGGGCGATGGACGCCTAAAATCCTGGGGACTCTCTCTCCGCTGTATCCTTGTGGTGTTCACCTTGCTCATGGCCGTCTTTGTGCCACACTTCGCCCTCCTCATGGGCCTCACAGGCAGCCTGACGGGCGCGGGCCTGTGCTTTCTGCTTCCCAGCCTCTTCCACCTCAAGCTTTTATGGAGGAAGCTGCTGTGGCACCAGGTCTTCTTTGACGTCGCCATTTTTGTAATAGGAGGTATATGCAGCATATCTGGTTTCATCCACTCGATGGAGGGGCTCATAGAGGCTTACAGCGATGGAGTACAGGAGTAGACGCATCTCTCGAGCTAAATATTAAACGCAAAACCCCATTTAGTGAAAAAATGAGAAATAAAGTTGATAATAAAACACACGACATCCCCGCAAACGCAGCCCCTCTGCTTAATCCATGCGTAAAAAGCGCGCACTCATAAAGTCTTGCATCAAATCAGAAAAAATGCGCACACACACGCACGCGCGCACACATACACACGCGCGTAAACACACATACCCACACAGAACCGGTGGCAGTAAGGACATCCAATGCATCCACAACACACTATATATGGACAATACATGTTGTATAAATATGCGAACGAGATGATACATATTTTCCAGTGGAGTGAACGTTTACAATATTGACCTTAAACAAAATGGCAAAAAGGGCAGTTCGTCTCTTCGTCGCTCTAGTGGTGCTTCCCCACACGAGACTTCACCTCATGTAATGCTTGTGATAGACGGACCTTCAATGAGGGTTCAATGTGATTTAAGATAAGTTCATTTCAACAAAATAAAAGAGAAAAACGCCACTTTATTCAAGGTAATTAAAGTAATGTGATTATCACGGGCACGAGTGCGGTTCAAGTCCAGAGAAGCAAGGTGGAAAAATAACAAAAATGACAATAACCAGCAGCAGAAACACATGAATGCATATAGAGAATTTTAAAATACAAATAATGAAGTTTCGCTCATAAATGAGGAAATTGGACCTCCCCCCAGCCGTTTGAATAAAGACATAAACACTGGAAATGCAGAATATCAGATAGTACACAGCAGCTATACAAACTATGCATTGAATGTATGATTTCATAAGAAATGAAACTGGGAAGTGGACATTTAAAAGAAGCCTCTAAATTTCGATTCTTCCGTCTGGAAGAGGTCTGTCCCAGAATATTTCATTTGTTAATTGGCCTTTAAAACCGAAATTATTGTTTTTATAGCTTCATCACCTTCACACACCCAAACCCCCCACCCTGGCCCACACTTCAGCTAGATGGGGACCCCAAATTAAAGTACTGCACACTCAATTCCAAAATAAAATGAATTGTCTTTAAAAAAAAAATATATATATATATGGCCTGTTTCTGAATTTAATTTGAAAGACTTATGTCTCGACAATTCGGTGTAGGAAAATCTAACAAAAAAATTAATATTAAAGAGGAAAATGTGCATACAGACATTTTTCATTCTGTGCAATCCAATGGGTCCTGTGGAAATGTGATAAAACCGTATGTGTAGTGTGTTATTGTGGTTTCAAAAAGATGGAATGTATATCTCAAAGTCGTTATCATATATCGTGATATTAATATTAAAGAATAAAGAAATAAGTGAAATTATATTGTAAAAATGTGTGTGGTTTTATGTAAAACGAAATACGGTCAGAACATGTATTTTTTTTTTCTCTATAATAAAATATAGAAAATGTTGGAGAAAAAAAGTCGCATTCATGTTCATTTGTTAAGAAAACCATAGAGGCCCCTGCAGGGGGCTTAGAAACACCTATGTAGCTCACGTGCCTCGCATTTTTGTGAGTGGGGGTCGACACAGATCTATTTCATTTCTGTCAAATCATAATCCTATCCGAATTTCCCGCTATAACCTTCAGACCTTTACTCTGCGCATACTCACGTCTTGTGTGTATAGAAATCCAAAGCATGCGTTTCAGATATTCCTGCAGACTCAAAAATGAAAAGATCCCCTCGCCAGATGTTGTGCTGCAGGCCTGCATCGGGCCTTCTGGTCGACCTGTTCATCCACCGTGTTGATTTGCTGCTCAGACAACACCTGGACACAGCGTTGATTCCCCGTCAGGCCTCGTCTCCAGCTGCTGAAGCACAGAGCTGTCACCTGGTGCATTGGGTGATCAGTCTTTAAAGCGTGATGGAGTCCAAGGAACAGATCCAATGCAGGCAAACTGCCGGAAATGGAGAATATGATGAGATATTTTTAACGTGATCGAGGGAATAAGAGATGAGATGCACAAGCAGATCACCTTGACAAAAAATAAAAATAATATATATATGAGCATATGTAGAATTATTCCTATAACACAATTTAGATTTCCTATTGTGTGAAATAAACTACATCTGAAAGCCTGCAGCCATTTTACTGAGGGGATTCATCACTCTTGTCATTTTCAATCAAGCATTAATACACAACGTACTATATAAGCTATTGGCATAAACCAATACATCTGGATCAAATATTAGACTAAAAACAGGAATTTTGTTGCTAATGAACCATTCATAAAATGGTGTTATTACATTAATCTCCTTCAAGGCAGTTTGACGAAATATTATGCCTGGGGGGCCACCTACTGGATAGGAGAGGAATTGCTTCGAATAGAGAGGCATCATAAATGACCAAAGTTGGACAATGTACAATGCAAGTCACTGTAGAGTATTTTTCTTTCAAATCTGAACAAAACTTTCAATGTAAAAGTGTTTTGACCTCTTGATGACATCTGCTGGGCCGTGGGGGACGAGCTGAATGCTCAATGACTGTGGGTTTGATTCACAGAATTGATATTAACAGCCTTCTCCCATTACACATGTAGTTCTACTTTGTGCCTGTGGTAAGAATATGTTTCTCTTCTCTTCACACAATACTCCCTCACTGATGACACAGACAGATTTCTGCCAATTATTTGTAGAACCTGTTCCCATTTGCAAAGATTCCTCGTTTTTGACAGCCGTTTTAATGTGCACTTGAAGTTGAGCAAATAAATGACCCCTCATTATAGTACTGTATGGTAAATATTAATCCTATAATCCTCAATTCCCATACTAATCAAATTTGGCACATCAGTCCACAAAACAAAAACAAAAAAAATTACGTTTCAACATTTTATTGAAACAGGAATTCTGTCCTTAACATTTACCAGCGACATAAATACTGTGAAACAAATAAAATGCTAATTTAACTAAGATATTTTAATTAAGAAACTCACTTTGCTTTTATAGATTATCAACAGTGACAGTGGCATTAATTCTCCCTATAATCTGCAACATACTTGTCCTCAAACCTTAGTATCCTGGCACCCTCTGCTGGCTGCTTGATAAAGGCAGCTCCATTTGAACCTGTCTGTGAAATAACTGCATCATCCTGAATTCAGCTTCACAACATTAAACTCTGTTGAAAACAAAAAAAAAACAAAGAAGTAAACTAGAGACCATCTCGTGATGGAATGATACCAGTCACTGCAAGATGTTAACACTAAGACCAATCAGCGCTCAGTATCTTTACATTGTGATGCAATACCTCAGTGTTCATGCATCAGAGCAAAGACATCCTTTGGATTTAATCTGATTACAGCAACACATCCATAAAGATTGATGACTGAACCATGTATGGTTCTAATAAAACAGTCCACAGAGATCAGCGCCAAACTGCCTCATTGGTAGTTACCACTACAACATGCACTTTTTATGGATACATAAATATATACTGCTTAACTTCAAAATACAATTCAATTAATTATTATTTATAAACAGACTGGACAGTGATGCTGGTCAGGTTTTCACTTTGTGAGTGTGTGTTGATGGGCATTGAGGCTGGTATGATTCTATTGCAAAAGGGTCAGTAGAGTATTTTTTAATTCAAGTAATAGCTTTTTAGAAACAAAATAAAAATTTCATAATTGTACAAAAACAGTGAAATATTTACAGGCAACAGGAGCCATTAGTAAGACAGGGAAAGTCAGAAGGAGAAGAAGGTAAAACCAGGTGGCGCAAAAGCTCCGCTGACAAAAACAGCCCCATCAAGTGATTTGAAAGTCAAGTAGTGGGAGGACAAGCAGATTCTTCGAATCAGCTGCACAGTGGCGTTCATGCTCCGCACCAGCCAGTAACCGACAACACAAAGAGGCTCACTGGCTGGGCTCTTCGTTGTTCAGAGTTGTGGGCTTCTTGGTTGAGCATTCGACGACCCAGGGGTGGGTCAGGACGCCCTGGATGGGCAATCTGTGCATGGGGTTGTGCTTCAACAGCTGGGCAACCAGGTGTTTGGCTCCATCGCTGATATCGAAATGTGCAGGGTATGTGTACTCCACCTGTAACACAAAGACAGTAAAGTGGGTATTAGCCATTGGCATACATGCCTACTTTACCAGTGTGTGATGACTAGTTAACTGAACTGCTGGCTAGCATTGTTGCTGCTATTGTGAGTCTTGTCTGTCTACACAGAATTTAGATTACATAATAATAAGGACATGTTCTAAACACAATGAACAAACAGAAACATAACTTCAGAGTACACAACAAAGTTTTAAATGGATGATATGATAATCTCTAAACTTAATGTAATCAAGACATTTATAATTCTATTTACATATACAAAGAATGAATTCATCCATCATAGTGCTAGTTACCACATTATATCACAAATTCTTGTTTGGGGCTGTCTATGAAAGCTGCTAAAACAATGCGTGTCAGCTGTCTGGACATCTCAGCCTTACTCTTGATATCCTGCGGTAGGTGTCATCGTGGCTTTTTGTTTCAAAGGGGGGTTTTCCAACCAGGAACTCGTAGCAGAGGACACCCAGGCTCCACAGGTCGACCTTTTCATCATGAGTTTTTCCCTCAATCATCTCTGGAGGCAAGTAGTCCAGTGTTCCACAAAGGGTGGACCTCCTGAACAGGGAAAAAGTGAATGATGAAGCAAGCCCAGTTTATCATAATTGTGTGAGATCTGATTTACAGTGGCAAAATGTTTATCACAGAAAAAAAAAGTAGAAAAAAAAGCATGAGGATACCTGGAGGAGGGTGTGTGCACAGACCAGCCAAAATCTGCAATCTTCAGCTCCCCATTAGCACCCAGTAACAGGTTCTCTGGTTTGATGTCCCTGTGGATCACCTTCTTGGTGTGGCAATAGTTGAGGGCGTCTGCCAGCTCCATGATGTACTACAATGACAAAGAATAATGGTGATCACAATATGAATCACACGTTCTTGACAGCTTGTTATGAGTAACTTTCCATTAATTAAAAAGGACACTAAACATAAAAATGTCTATGGAGTTAACATACGCTATCCAGAAACTTCATAGTCTCAGTGATTTTAATATATACACACATTTAAGTTGGTGATTCAACAGTCAAACGAGTTTTAAATTGGCAGACTCACCGTAGCACTTCTGTCCTCAGGAAATTTTCCACAGCGCTGCAGCTCACCGTATAATTCTCCTCTGGGTGCAAACTCCAGAATGAGATACACTCTTGATGTGTCATGGAAGTAGCCATAGAGACGCAAGATGTTGGGGTGCCTGCAGGATGCCGAGCCAGAGGATTTTTATTGAGATTTTTTTTTGAATACCCAACCAAGTCCAACAAAGAGCAAACCAGCAGCTAATGCCTCAGAAGCTGATTTATAGATCATGTCCATAGAAATGTTCAATCTGATGATGTCAATATAAAACATGTTCAGAGATAATATCCCAGACTCTGTGGCCCATCTACAGCACCAAAGGCAGGAGAACTAGTGGTCAATGAGCTATTATAAGGAAAATGATTGTTTTTAAATAGCATTGGAAGACAATTTATTTGAGAAATTACACTTCCCCCCCCTGCATCAAGGCATGCCTCTGTAGATTTCATTGTTAATGTTATGAGGGCCCATTTTGGCTTTTGTTCATAGCGAACAAAAAAAAAAATATAGGGACACCGCTAATAGGGTACCACAGTTACCTTAATGATAATGCTTATCAGAATCAGGCAGCCATCAAATTCAAAATTGAGTAATGTTCATAACCTCAATCACAAAATCTGAATAACACATTACCTGAGGTGAGACTGGATCTCGACTTCTCTCCTCAGTTGGTGTTCCACCCCGGCCTTCTCCAGCTGCTTCTTAAAGAGCACCTTCAGGGCCAAGATGAACTTACTCTGTCTCTCTCTTGCCAGGTAAACGTTGCCAAATTTACCCTTTCCTAAGGGACGGCCAATGTCAAAATTTTCCAGGCTCCATCGCTTCCTATGTGAGCAGAAATGTGCAGTGTTACACATGACAGCAGATAAATTGGTAATTTGATGAAAGATGGTGTAAAAGTGAAAGTAACAACACATTAACTCACTCATATTTTGATGAGGGGACCTCTCCAGATTCTTTCATGGCAGGTTTGTCTATCAAAAAGAAGAAACATTATATTTTAGGAGCTAAAAGAAAAAAATACAGAATTATTTCCAATTTTACACTATGCTTACTCTGTGGCTTCTCCAGCTTTGCAGATTCTACCGGTGGTTTGACCAGCTCCTGCTTCAGTTTGGCCACACTTGTCTTTGGCTGGATTAGCTGGGAACCAGATTTGGGCTGAGATGCAGGATTTACAGTCCTTGTAATGGGGTTAATATTCTGATCAGAGAGCTTTGTAGACTTGATAGCAGCAGAGACTTGAGATACAGGTTTCTGATGACTAACAGGTCGCTGAATGCGCTGAGGTCCATTTGACACACCAAGGACGCGCTGCTGTGGAGTTGGTGTAACGACCGCCATCTGCGAGTGGTGTGACACAGGAATCCGCTTTGGTCCATCACTGCTCAACTGTAATCCAAAGGGCAATACTTACTGACACAAATACTAACACATTTGCATCCACACAGCAAAAAGAAAGAAGCCGAATGTATCTCAGACCACCTCGGAGGAGTGATCGGAGTTCAAGAGGATAAGCTTCTGCTCTGTACTATAAAGAGGTCTGGAACACAGTTTGTATATATCTGATTGTGCACACACGCACATGCAAGTTATATATAAATTATACACACAGGTAAAGGTCAGATAAGTTACCCCCCCCCCCCCCAATCACTGACAGAAGAATCTTAACACATTTTGCATTACTTTGAGTTCAGGCCTTTGAAGCTTCATGTCTTTTGCCTTCTTGAGTCTTGCAGAGGCATCCATATTCTGGGAAAGACAGCAGTGGCATAGGATGATTGCATGAACATGTTAAAAAAAAACAAAAAAACTGTATTTGAGCATTTTTATAAGGAGATATTGAGATAGACGCATATATACATAGATTGGACAATATGAGTAGAACATACTATTTATATAGTATAGTAAACAGATTATATTTTATATAATAAAACTATAAAAACATACCTATATAAGAATATAAATTCACACATTATACAATAATGTGTGAATACAGAAAGATATGAAGGAATATATAACACAATGGGTGGGACTTTAAACGAAGGTCTGCATGCGGATTAATATTAGATGATACAATTGGAATACGTTTAACGGGTAAAGTGCACATAATGCTAAGTAGTCCCATACGATTGTTAATTGATGGTTCTTTTTGCTAAGTTAAAATATAGAAAAAGGAAACGAGATAAACACTTGAAACTACGGTCGTAAAAAAAAACGTTAGCCACCTTTCTTCCATGGCTACCATGTCTAACGCTAGCTCACAGCTAACGTTAGCTTAAAAACCACACCGAACTTGGACAGCACATTATAGTAAATGAGACAACAGGACTTACCTACGTGTGTTATTGCACAGTGACCGAGGGAAACCAGCGTCCGGGGATGTGACCAGCGTTTAGCCGAGCTGAAAGCAGCCCTCAGGCAGGGAAATTTACTCCAGCTAGCTAGCAGCTACGTCGGTCCGTTGGAAGAAAGCGGCTACGAACATAAAGAGCTACACAGTAATGCTAACTCCCCCGCTACCTCAGAGCCAAGGCTAACAGCTACAAAGATGTAAATACTGATTTTAAAGCCGGTTTATATAAATACGAAGACGCGTACGGACGGACGCACACAGCACAGCGGACTTCACACTCCACCCAACGCAACCCTGTTTGATTTCAAACGTCCCTCTGTTTAGAGCCTTTAAATAAACCGCGAGCTCTGATTGGCTGCAGGAATGCTCCGAATGCCCGCCTATTGGCTGGCGAAAGATAGTACCGACGGGAGGATCGTGACGTCACAGGAAATTCTCCAAACCAATAGATGGCGACAGTTTGACAGATAGACAGAGAGACAGCTAGAAAGATAGACAGATAGCCAAATAGACAGATAGATCGATAGAAGGATGGACAAATAGAAAGATATATATATATATAGATAGATAGATAGATAGATAGAAGGAAGGATAGATAGATAAAAGGACAGACAGACAGACAGACAGACAGACAGACAGACAGACAGACAGACAGACAGATAGATAGATAGAAGTATGGGCAGATAGAAGGATGGATAGCTATATCAAAAATACATATAAATGTAATAAAACAAAGGATTGGCACTGGTAGAAATTCAAACAACTTTATTTGAACCATTCTTTTCACATGTTTCTTTTCCTGCTTGTAAATTAAATAGAGCAACAATATATTAACTTTGGCCCGGGCCTTTAACGAGGTAGGACTTGACCTTCATTTCCTCAATGACATTACATGGAATCAATTGTAACCCAGGATGAAGTTGGAGGTCTGGCATGTTTAGTGTTTAGACTCTGATGATATATACAGACGTCATAGCTTCATACCCTTTCGTTGACAATGACTTTTGGAATGCATACATTCAAAGTGCATTTCTTGACCAAACCTAACAAGGGTGATCAAGCTACCATTTTGGCAGAAATGCACTGGAGATTTTTCACACAGGCCTCTTTGCTACTTGAACAATAAAATGACAACAGGAAAATACACACTCAATGTTAATACTGAACGCAACCTCAAAAACAGAGCATTTAACTTTCCGAATACATTCAGTAGCCAACAGCAACCTGGTCTGTTTTATTCTACCTAATTTGACAGGCTCCTGGCAAAGTGCTATAGTAAAAATGAAATATTTTCATTACATTGCCACATTCTGTAGATGGTGAAAACGTTTAACAGGGACCCAGACAAGATGCTTAAATTAATTATATCACACTTCTCAGTGGTCATCCAAACTGATTCCTTCTAAAAGGAAAACTCTTTCCCTAAATGAATATTCCGGTCACAGAATATACATATGAAACGTAAGTCTCAACCTTCTGTCATACGAAGACAGACCTTTATAAATGCACAGTGTAACCACATTTAATCTGTCAAACAGAAATACCAATTATTCATAAATGATCAGCTCCCTCAGCATGTGTAGCAGGTTCTCTTTGTTAGAATTCTTCATTTTGTAAGTGCAAATAAGAGTCACCTGCAAAGGTGTCACCCTTTACACTAAATGGACATGCTGAAGGAGCTCAGCTCAAACTGACTAACAATATCAATGGGCTTCAGTAAAACGTGATTTTACTATTACGCTTGTTTGTAGAGAGGCTTTTAGGAGGGTTTTGTACATAAAGTAATCCAAAACCTAAATATGGCGAGTACCTTGATCCCTTCATTCCTCTTAAATACTGTTAATATAACACATCATATCAAAATACAGTATCAATTCAGGCCTCTGTAAATGTCGCCTGGTACAGTGTCTTGTTATTACTGAGGTCCCACAAGAAAACATTGTTGAACTGATGGCCACAAATTAACCCGACTCAGAAACACTTCATCAACATCTCACTGTCAATGGCTGAGAGTATAACCCAATGTTTGCTCTGACACCTGAAGCCAGTTCCAAGAACCCTTGACACGCACTGCACTCGACAAAGCATTGTTTTCGGCCATCCCAAACGATTCCCTGACATCACTTCTCTAACCGTTTATTGCACCACAATTGTGTTTCTTCCAACTCAGTCGTTGTCAATACAGAGTTCACGCCACTGGCATGACTTCCAGGCATTCTGGGGCCTTTGGCAGGTGGAAACAAAGCCAGTAGTGTTTCTTTGTTTTTCATGCGAAGTGTGTCCTTTGGCACTTTTCACATGTTTTCAGTTCATCCACGTCTCTGTCGACGCTAGATGTTTCTGAACGCACAGATCACATGTTGTTAGAAGTTATCCCTGAGTGCATCGTCCACGCATTGCCCCAAAGTCTCTCATCAACACGGTCCTGCCAAGTGGCATCTCCGGAATAACTCTTCACAAAATCCCTTCATGATGCAGCGTGCTATCCGCATATCTAGTGTAGAAAGTATAATATATACTAAATGGAGGAATTAAATCATACAAAAGTAATCAGAGCAACATAACAGCACCAGGGCATCACAAAGGGAGAATGGTTGTACTGACATGCAGTTTCACTCAGACTCCAATGGCAAACAGTGGCAGGTGTTATTTCTCAGTGACGGCAGCGGCCATTGGCGTGCGTATCACACGTGCTGTTGCTGCCAGTTCCTCAATTTCTGCATTCAGTCGCCTGATTACCCACTCCATGGCATCACGGCCCTGAAAAAGAACAAATGTAAAGCATTAGTCAACCGGAGGAAACAAACGGAGAATAACATAAAGCTGGATAAACGAGAGAGCAGTGGTGGTCTACTTTGGGGTCAGGAACATTTCAAGGCTTCCAAAGATAAATTTGAGGGGTCACAGGCTGATTAAAAGTGATAAAGGTGTCAGTGTTCTTTACTTTAACTGAGTATTACAATAGAGCAGGAACATGATCCGTTACGACCTGAAACAACAAATGATGGTGCAGGACCTGACGATTTGTTGTTTACCACACTCAAGAGGAACTACCTGAAAAAGGCATAACAAACGTAAACAGGTCCCACTCAACATACAGTTTTGTGGGGTCACTCACCTTTCCAGCGTTCGCTGACATGGTGCTGGCCATGACTCCCTCCAAGTAACTGCTTAGACTGACACCTTTCACAGAGATGATGGCCTCCTGAGTCAGTATTGTTCTGAAGAAGAAGGGTTCTTTTTAATTTTCATTCATTTATTCAAACTTTATTTTAGGTAGAGACCAAATTTTTTAAGTGGCCGAACACAACAACAACAAAAAATCAAGCATCTGACAGACAGAAAATAAAATTTGATAAAAATGACAAGAAATGTTGAAAAAAAAACATCAAACAGGCCAAATGAGTAAAATCTTCAAATAAATTAAGCCTTTAAACTTTAAAGCGAAGCAATCATGGTCAAAAGTGACCTTTAACAACCTCAAAGGCCTGATTGTGAAAGAAACTTATGATTTATCACCATAATATTAAAAGTTCTAAACAGTAAAAACGTACTTCTCTGAATCCTCAGGATGTGGTTTGTACGTTAACTTCTCATCCACAGAAATCATGTTTGTGAAGGTGATCTACAGAGGCAATATAAGAAAACATAAATTAGTGAAAGTAAGAGACATTATGTCCTATCTCATATAAAAGGCCACAGCTGGAGCTGTCAAACATTGTTAAGAGGTGAGCTGTCAGCCTGTGGAACAAGCAGGACTTCATTCCAAGATACACCTCAAGTTTAATGTTTGTTCTCAGTCAGGTGAAAGCCACGAAAGGTGGATCTAGATGCATTGTGGGTGTTTGGGGTTGACAAATCCAAAATAGAACATGTTTAGTAGACAACTGAAAGGGTCTGATTATGTAGTTAAAAAATGTCCATCTTTAATAATTACATCTTGCTGAAACTCTGAGCAGTAATAAAATGAAAATCTATTGTTTTCCTGCTAATGTTATGTTGTGTATTAGTATCCTATTTACACTGCTTAGACATCAAGGTAATATAGTAGAGTAAATTAGCAATGTGTATTTGATGTCCAGTAGAATATGCCTGGGTGTTTACAGATATTTACTTTCAAGCATATTGAGGTCACACTCTTAACATGAATAAAGTCTCCACATTAAGCCAAACAAAGGGGATATTTTTTTGATAAATACTCACATTTGTGGACTTAAGTTCAAAACTTTTTTCTTTGGGATCCACAACCGAGTGCTCCTGAATATATGTGGATGTCCGTGAGCTGCCAATGATCTGAAAACCAACAAAGATAAACACTTTTTGTTACTAATTGAAAATAAGCATTTTTAACGATGAAATCATACTTTCCATTAATTGTTTATCATCTAATGAACTAACTTACCAAACTTCACATTCAAAATACTCATTATATCTTTAGTGGAAGCGCACCATAACCAGCTGAATTACATGAAAGTGAATCTGAACCTGTCTTTGCTGAATAAATTCCAAAACTATTTATATTTAATTCGTATTTATACTACATCTTAGCTTAATTTATTTGTCAATGTTTTTTATTTGTCTTTGGCTTAACGTACACACGTCACAGGAAGTTGTCCTCATCCAGTTTATACGCACACACACACACCGAGGCTCAGGGGTGATTTGCTTTGGCACAATCTGATTAAGGGTTATGTTATTAATGCGATCATTCACTGGGACAGTCTGTGTCGCAGTCTGTCCTTGGAATGAATAGGTGGCTCTTCACAGAAAGCAAAGGTCAATGCTAAACAACAGCCCCTTAGTGGAGAATGTTTATATAAGATAAAGTGAAAGGATATTATCCTCAATCCTCACTGTGGTCAGACAGTGGAAGAAAAGTGAAGTCCCTACTACATGCTGCAGACAGAGAGCCCCAGTGACTGCTCTGCCTTGTAGTGACCTCTACTTTTAGCCAAGCCATCACAAGGATGGAAAGTGACATCACACGCCGTCATGGGGTAAACCTCTGCAATGACAAAAATGGCACTACCATGTCCTGCACAACACGAGTCGTGGCAAAAAGCCCTGAACTCGTAGAGGCTCCAGTCAGCTCCCGTGACACCGACAGACAGAAATAGCCTCGCGGGTTGAGGTCAAGCGCAGTCGATGGAAAGCATTAACCTACCTATGAATCGGACTGAGGCTGTAACTGGATTCTCGTGTGCCGTTGAGTCGTCTGACTTTCAAAGTCAGTTCAAGCCGGTTTATCTTGAGCCCAGGCCGACATGTCAGGTCATGAGTTTCTCCACTCAGAGTCACATGTCTATATCTTAAGTTGCTACAGCAAGTTAGTAACTATAAAGCCAGACTACTGGCCGGTTCAAGTTTTGTTTATGTAAATTGGTTTGACACTCACAGATTTCACTATAGATGGAAGACCCCACTCTGTGCTGAGCAGTCGTTTACTGTGGAGGCGTCCCTGTTTGTCAATGTCTCTGTCCAGAACGTCCACGCCGACCACACTGGGATTCATGGGGTTGGGATACTTCTGCATAGCAGCCTTGGTCACTGTCTCCCAAGGATGGCTGTTGAAGGGGAAGCCAAAAAACAGAAACGACTGTAAAAATTCATACCAATGACCACAGAGAAAAGGTGCTTTTAACTGCATTGCATTGATGTAATTGCAGTTACTTTACACAGTAAGATTTAACATAAAAAAATATACTGACTTTTTGCTACCTAACTGTGTATTAAAATATTAATAATAATATCCAAAAGTATATCAAATAGTTCAAATTAGCTCCAACTTGACCATCCACAACAGTTATGAATCAATGGTTATAAAGGATTTACATAATAACATTCCACTTTCACTGATTCTCTTGTGATGAGAGTATGATTTGATCAAAGTCACACAACTTTCTCAGACACGAAATTGTCAAAAGATAGAATTTACTGATTATAATTGTCATGCTTCAAAGCAAAGATGATATCTTTGGAATTCGCTCAGTTGGTCAGTAAATCAAATCATCGGCCTATGATGGTGGATCATAAATCAGAGATCGAGATGTCAGATTGTTGATCGTGTTGGCAGCTGATCATGGACTGATGATTTCAACATGACTGCTTGACATACAATACGCCTACTCACATATTCTACCTAAAATAACTTTTAATTCGTATAAACAGATTCTACTTATCAACATGGCAAATACTGTTATTTTGCTGATGTTCTTAACGCAGCATCTATTGCACCTCTGTCGGTCCTGGGAGAGGGATCCATCACATGTGGCTCTATCTGAGGTTCTCAGTTTTTTTAGATCTAAGATCTCGCTTGTTATTAAGCCCTATATGAGACCCCATGACCATAGGCTTTACAAATAAAATATGAGTGCTTGATTTGATTGAATTAACACATCTGAGAGCACATAATGAAAGTATCAAATTGTCATAACGTTTCGATATTTATTGCGGTAACTAAATAAATACGGTATAAACGCACTTCAGTCGAACGTAGTGGTGGATGCTTGCCAGGGCGACTCGCCGGCTTTGCTCATTGACGCAGTCAGAGAAGATGTAGAGGAAAGGTCGCGCGCTGGGGGCTGGACCGACTGGTTACGCAATATTTCATCCTGCACGGACTCTTTCTATTCGCATTACCACGTTAATCTCGTAGTATTTCTAAATGTACGCTATAATGCTCTTTGTGCGTCCGTTCGTACGATGAGATATTCATTTAAAAAACGATGGGTTTCAACCCCGCGTCGGCGACGCTGTTAACCGGATTAAAGCCGGAGCTGTAGGTGACAGTGAACCTGTGACAACCAGGCTGATCTGACACCAGTGGACCGGGTTAACCGAACACTCACTTGAAGACGTGCTCCGAGGTCCAGATCTTCATAGCTGTAGCGGGGTTAGGAGAGCTGTCGGGCCGGGAGAAGTCTCGTGGATGAGCCGGTAGGACCAGGAGCTGACACCGAGTGAAGCTCCGCGGGTCTCCGCCTCCCGCTGTACCGGAGTGGCCACGTGACTGTGGGTGTGCAATTCACTTCCGGGAGAGGCGGCCATTCATGCCGGTCAACTTCAGTGACTGCAGGCGTGAGAGTGAGAAATAGAACATTTGGAATAATGCCCCAGAACTGATGAGAGAAGAAAACGGAGTCGGAGAGTCACATGAATATTGTTTAACGTGAAGTTGAAGCGTATTTTCTGTTCAGCTATGGAACTGGAGCTAAAAGGGTTATAGTCATTTAACCTCTGATGTTATACAATTCAGCTGAGTGAAGGTTGAGAGTGGTCCTGTGCAACCTTGGAGGAGTGACCTGACTGAGCACTGCTGCAAAATCACCACACATATTTCTTTTCTATTATCAGCTTTTTTCTTAAGTTGTTCCATTTGATACTACTTTATACTATAGCTAATTTTACCCCACCACATTATTTGAAGTTTTAGTTACAAGCAATGCTCCTTATTATTATAAGAATAACAAATAAACTATGATGTATTATATATTCAACTACACATCAATCACATTTATAACGTCATTAAAAGGTCCCCTTACCTTTAACCACTGCAACATTCAAGTGATGTTCATATTATTGCATCAATAACATATAATTCTGGGTTATTGGGCACAATGAGAAAGGAACCTTTCGGTACTTCCTTTGTGATTTCCTCCATTTGCTGGAGTTAAAACAAATTTAGAACTTGCATTTCTTCACTGTTGTATTTGGACTTGTATATTAAAACATCCAATTGTTTCTTCATTTTTACACTGTTGCATTATGGCGACAGCTCTGGCTGCAGACATCATGTTTTCAGTTTTTCGGTATGTCTTATTCTCACTTAATAATCTAATTTTACTTCTTCAGGATTCAAAATAATTATTTGAATGACATACGGTAAATGATCACTGCGGTTGAACAGTCCTGTAATGAGAGAGTGCAGATATTGTTTAATATCTAATGTTGTCATAGGTTTGACAAGTCAAAACGTTTGGGAGCCACTGGTCGTGCGAATGCTTTTTTAAATGAGTGGTGGTTTTCTTATCTCTTGCAATGCTGTTCAACAGGCACCACTAGTCCAGCCTGAGTTTAGCATGACAGCCTCTACATATGAGTTATGGGTCTTCATTACGCTCAACATCAGCAATCAGACAGAAGTATATTTCTGGATCACATGAAATAATATTTGTTAAAATGTATGTTTATGGAGTTTATTTATTTATATTGTTTCCTTTCTATGTTGGAACTTGAAGTAGTTTGCTCCCTGTGATGCAACACTGTCTTTGTCACCATGTAACCTACATTCACATGTGGGCTAAATGCAATTATCTTCTTTACCCCCGCCTCACCTCATATAGTTCATAAGTCTAGTCGGCTTTATTACAGTGTTGCAGGGACATGTCCACGTCCCCTGTGCTTATCTCAGAGGGCAGACACGCTGACCAAGTTATGTGTAATCTCAATGTACCAGAATTGTACCAGTGGAAGGAAACTGTGTGACAGCCAAGAACAGTATCCATGTCACTGTGCTGTCAGAGCACTGTCCATCACAGCACAGTAAGTCATTTTAAATGATAAGACAACATTGTGTTGTACTAAATGTACTCTTATTTGTTAGAAATCATCATTCTTTGGTTTAGCTGTTTTTAATTACTATTAAAATAATCAACACTACATGCAACATTTACCGCAGGTCAAGAAAAAAATTACAAACATCACATTCATTTTTTTGGAAGTAGATTATATAGCGGCATCATAACATAACATTTTACATACAAACATGCAAAGATGTTCATGATTCACAAATATATTCTATAAAACAAAAGATGATCCTCAAAAACAAATGTACAACCACACAAACATTTTAATAATACATAAAAAATGATAAGCACTATAATGTGAATATGTAAGCACATTTCAGCAAATAAAGGACATCTCAACCAACCAACCAACTGACCAACCAACCATCATTTAAACTTGAATAGTACATTTTTCAGATAACGCCAATTTTCACATCCTTGCATCCAGGTGTTTCCTATTCATCTACAGTTTCTGTGACAGTTTCCGTCACTTTAGTTGTCACTGATGATGAGGGTCCCTCCTCCTCTTCACATTCTGCTTCTGAATCTTGATCTGCAGTGGCATCTTGATACTGCTGGTACTCTGACACCAGGTCGTTGAGGTTCATCTCTGCCTCAGTGAACTCCATCTCATCCATACCTTCCCCTGTGTACCAGTGAAGAAAGGCTTTCCGTCTGAACATCAGGGAGAACTGCTCGCCCACGCGACGAAATATCTCCTGGATGGCAGTGTTATTACCAATGAAGGTGGAAGCCATTTTGAGGCCTCGGGGTGGGATGTCACACACGGCAACCTTGACATTATGTGGGATCCAGTCCACAAAATAGTTGGTGTTTTTCTGCTGGATTGCAAGCATTTGTTCGTCTACCTCTTTGGTTGACATTTTACCACGGAAGATACCTGCAACTGTAAGGTAGCGCCCTCGCCTTGGGTCGCACGCCACCATCATGTTGCGGGCATCAAACATTTGCTGCGTGAGCTCAGTCACCGAGACGGCTCTGTACTGTTGGCTGCCCCGGGCCGTCAGGGGAGCAAAGCCTGGCATGAAGAAGTGGAGGCGAGGGAAAGGCACCATGTTGACAGCCAGCTTCCTCAGGTCTGCGTTGAGCTGCCCGGGGAATCTCAGGGAGGTCGTGACCCCGCTCATGGTCAAAGAGACCAGGTGGTTGAGGTCCCCGTAAGTCGGTGTGGTCAGTTTCAGCGTACGGAAACAGATGTCATAGAGGGCCTCGTTGTCCAGGCAGAAGGTCTCGTCTGTGTTCTCCAGGAGTTGGTGGACCGACAGGGTAGCATTGTACGGCTCCACCACCGTGTCAGAGACTTTCGGGGACGGCATGACGCTGAAGGTGTTCATGATGCGGTCAGGGTACTCCTCTCGGATCTTGTTGATGATGAGGGTTCCCATGCCGGAGCCGGTACCACCCCCTAATGAGTGAACCAGCTGGAAGCCCTGCAGGCAGTCGCAGCTTTCGCTCTCATTCCTCACTCTGTCAATCACCTGCTCCACCAGCTCCGCTCCCTCCGTGTAGTGGCCCTTCGCCCAGTTATTGCCGGCTCCTGAGTTACCTGTAACACCAAAATAAAAGCTTGCAGGTTCATCTGATTCTGTCGCTTGTCTTAAAATATAAAGAGCTACAAAACACAAATGGTTTGAGACTTACTGAAACTAATATCATGTAATATAAAAGCAAAAAGCAAAAAGCAAAAAGCAAAAAGCAAAAAGCAAAAAGCAAAAAGCAAAAAGCAAAAAGCAAAAAGCAAAAAGCAAAGAGCAAAAAGCAAAGAGCAAAGAGCAAAAAGCAACTCTCACTGATTATTTAGATATTTGTCTCACCATGGATGAAATTGTCTGGCCTAAAAAGGGCTCCGATGCGGCTTCCCCTCACACTGTCCATGGTGCCGGGCTCTAGGTCCACAAGCAGGGCTCTGGGTACATATTTTCCACCTGGAGCAACAATGAAGAATTTTATCAATTTAGCCAGAAATGAGACGTAATTATGTATCCAAGGGTTAAAGTTTAAATACATGAAAAAAGTAGTAATAGTTGTAGTTGTACCATAGTAGTTAGGAAGAATTAGGAGGAAACTATAAAATATGTTGTTATATATATACATATACACATATACAGTACATCTTTTTTCTTTACCATATGCCTCACTGAAGTAGACATTGGCCCGCTCCAGCTGGAGGCTGCTGTCTCCCACATAGTTGCCTGTTGCATTGAGTCCATGTTCTTCACTGATCACTTCCCAAAACTATAGAAGGAAAGTCACAGATACAATAGTATCACATTTTTTTTAAAGCATATCACAAACAGGTTGCCTGTAGCAAAAACCTTTTAAAGTTCAGCTATTTAAAGAGATTAAATATTTTCTCAATGTGTCCAAGGTTTGAAACAATTACATTAATATGCAGATACAGTTAAAATATCATGTGTATCTTCTACTTTTGAACACTTTTTAACTGTTATTCTTGGATCTTTACATCACTTTTAAATCCCTCATGGGTTTAATTAAATTATATTAAACCTTAATGGAATGATATTTGATGTAATTGCAGATGTGCTACTTTGGCTTTAGCTGTACTATCTCATAGTTCCTGTTTCATTTTTTGTGGTAGCCATGATAAAAAATGACCCACCCATGCCAGTCGACTGTGGCCCTTATCTTATCCCTGAAAGCTTGACAGGAAACACCCAGTATCACTCACAACGGCTATTAGCAACATGCAAAGAACCAGTACATGTCAAAATATTGCTCATAACCAAACTTTAATGTGATGATATGTCATTTTGTCACTTAAATACATTCACTGTTGCAAATTACATTTAATTTCCCTTTATACAGTGACTTCAATCATTTTAGCAGGTATGGTGTTAGCAGTTTATATTCCGCTATTACTTAAAAATATTCTAATAATAAAAGAAAAGAAACTTTACTCTGTTACCTTCGAGCCGATCTGGTTTCCACATTGTCCGATTTGCAGATGCACAATTTCACGCATGATGCTTGGGGTACAGTACAAAGAGCAGCTGGGGGTCTTTGACAGGACACAGCCCTATAACCGCCCTTTTATAAAGTACCAGAAATGACGTCATCAGTGAGTCACTGCCGCCACTAGTTGATGCAGGGGCCCATGATATGATGCCCTGGTTTGGCACCGAGCTACTTGGTTGTGCTTTTGAATCATTAGCCTGTAGCTTGAGATCTTCAGATCAGGCACCACGAGGCTGAAGGGATGGTGACGGGGTCTTTACTGTCAGGGCCCCGAGCATCTGGAATAGTTCACATGAAAACCTCAGATTTGATACAGGACTGTCTGTTTTTTAATAAGCACTCAAAACTTACTTTTACCAAATTACTGTTATATGATTGTTCGCTTGTGTCTATAAAAAAATGAATTTCTTTAAATCTTAAATGTTTCAAATTTTAATTATGCTGTGTCACTCTCGTATTTTGTGTTTTTCATTTGAAATGATGTCTTGAACATGAACATGAAATTGTTTCAAAATCTGCAATGAGGCAATTTTCTACCTTTATCAAAGCAGGATATTTATGGCTTTATATAATATACATACTTCATTAGACTTGTAATAAATTAATCAGTATTTCTATGTTAGCTCTTTATGCAGTGGCATTAAATTGCCCTAAAATGGACAGTTGTTTGGGCGTTCTGTTTGAGGGATGCTACCACCTAGAGGACTAACCGACCCATAACATGATGTAGCTGGATTTTAGAATATCTAGAGGTGGTCGTTTTCATTTGTAAATGTTAACATGTCCTTGTGTTCGCATTTATTTAAAGGGATTACATATGTCTAAAGATAGAATAGAATTTTACGATAATCACATTGAAAAGCATAATGGCCTTTGAGGCTTACATACTGTATCGTCACATTAAGGTTCATTGTATATTTACAAGGATTACAAATTTGCAGCAGTTTATCTGACCAAATCTATACCAAAGCTATAAATTAAAATTAGATTTTGATTAAGTATGATTTTGTTTTGGTAGGAAAGACACTCAAACAGGATTTAAATAAGTACATATAACTGTCTGTACCAATGTATGTCTATATCTTCTGTCTGTGTGTATTTGCAGCATAATTTATTTAATTATTTAATGTCATTTGAAGTTCACAAGGCCAAGAGTTAAAGATAAGACTGTATAACTGTGCCTGACAAAGTAATCCAACACTAAGAACAGTATCATGATTATAGGTACTGACATTTACAACCCTCTGAAACAGGAGCAAGACGTCCAGACTGAAAAAGACACAAAACAACAAAAACTGCAAACCACATAGTGTAGAACCTGATACTTAAAACTTATTCTTGTGGTTTGTAAAGTTTTATTTTGGGAAGCTCTACACATATTTGTGTACTATTTAAGACTTGTTATTTTAATTGTGCCTTTTTGTCATTGTTTTGTTTCCCTTTGTTGTTGGTTTGCATCTCTGTGGTCATTCTGTGGTTTTGACCTTCTTTGTTGTTGGTTTGCATTTCTTTATTATTGTTTTATGTGTCGTTGCAGTTACTTGATTGACTTTGTAACAACAAATGTCAAAAGTCACCTCAAAGAGATACACAGGCCATTCACATATACATCTATGGTTATCAAATAAAAATGTTATTCTGAAAACTCTCTATTAATGCCACAGTCTAGGCTCGTCTATTTTTCACTACCAACTTCTTTTATAGTTTCCAAGACATTCCACAAAGTTCATGTGTTCCCAGGTAAACCAGTGAAACTAGTTCACGAGTGAACCAGATACTAAGGCCTTCAGGAAAGAAGACAAATGTTCTTTTCTGAGCAGAAGAACGTTTAAGCTTATTGTTCTGGAAGATGTGATTATCATTTATTACAACAAGCTAAATTCTTGGATTTAACAGATTTCCGACTTTACTCCTTCAAGTGTCTGCTTGGGTTCATTTGACAGCCACAGTAGCATTTAGTTGTCATTGATGACCTTTGTGTGTTTTGCCCTGAGCTTCTTTCCCATGTCTTTTGAAGTGTGGAGGGAGGTGTTTGTGTGCACGCATTTGTTTGTGTGTGTGCATGTGCACATAGGTGTTTGCTAGTCTATACAGTACATGCATCTGTGACTGTATGATTTGTGATGCACACAGTTTGCATGCTGACATGTTAAAGGTAAAGGAGGAAAAGCCACAGAGACTTAACGAATGAAAAACTATATTCAGATCATAAATGGGTTGAACTGACAGGAGTTCTGGATTTTATTCAAAGTAATGCATGTTTATTTAACAATATACTTGAGTTCATGGAAACTCTTAAGTCAATTAAATCTAAATATGTCAATCCATGATATGAATACTGTGTGTTATACGTGAAGCCAAAGATTTGTGGCACGGAAACTATTCCAAGGTTCATTTCTACCCAACCAAAGATATTGTTGAGGTTACACATTGAACAATATGTGATATGTTACTATTATTTTGTATTATTACAAAAACAATTACATAGAAAACAATTCAGGCAATACAATCTCTAAAATCATAACAAAACATCTACAGTTCAATGAAACACAACTTATCAAGAAATAAGTTCTGTCTAAAATATAAGTTTTAAAACAAGACCTTGACAAAGGCTCTACGAGACCAAGAAACAAGGGGTTGTGGTTTATATCGTACTTTATGAATTCCCATTCCAAAGATATTTAAACGTATCATGTAGAAATTAAAGAGAGTAAACCTGAGACTTTTGTGGTCCCTGGGAATCTACAGCTCCTGGGCAGTTGAACATGAGGTTTCAATTTAATTCAAATTGATTGTATTTGTGTAGCACCAAATCCTAATAAACATTATCTCAAGGCACTTTACATTGTAGGTCAAGACCATAACAAATTATAGAGAAACCCAACAGTTCCCTCAATGATCAAGCACTTTGATGACTAACAGAAAAATCTCCCTTATTAACTGGAAGACACCTCAAGCAGGTTTGATGGGTGAGTTACAAGCCCACAGCTAAGACTTCACTGATCAATACATCTGGTTATTGGTCAAGATATATTCATAGACATAAAACTGTTGTTGTGTCTGCTATCAACTCTCTCACAGTAAACTATTTACAAGCTGAGATATCCTATTTAACCTGAACCTGTCCTACTACCTGTCCAGTTAACTGTCTGGGACAATACTGAGTTGTATTGTACATATTTACAGATATTTTCTGTAACTTATTTGACAGGTTTTCGGTGTTATTGATTAAGGCCTTCTGGGTGTATTGGTTGATTATCATGTTGCTTCAAAGAGGGCGCCTCTCCCCTTCTGTACCTCTGCTTCATGACGCTCCGGGCAATCATGTGATTCGTCCCTGCGTCAAGCGACAACGAGGAGAGAACCGGAAACAACCTCAGCTCAACTTCAAACTAAAAGCATCACATTTCCCTTGCATTCATAAATGCAAAGATGCTGAATGTTTGTGGAGTCATCTCTTCAATTTGAGTCACCTGACATAATTTCTTTCTATTCATAGTCGTATATTATAAAAGAGTGTTAACCTTTAAATATCAAGGTTTATAAATGATAAAAAGGTACTCATAGTGTACATATATCACAATACTTTCATGAAAATAAAGATCTTGTGTTTGGAACATTTGCATTTGAATGTTTTTCAGGAGTTGGGATGAGTCTATAATTGAAAATGATTTTATTTATAGTAGTATGAAATACAATAAATTGATTGAAGTGATCCACGTGGGCACCCGGATCCGATGGAGGATATCCAAGGACATTTAAGCTAAATCATGGTGTAACTGACCTTGTTTCAAGTCGAATGTAAATGTCGGGGATTAGGGACACTTGGGTGACACCACAGGAGCAGTATGGAGGCATTTTATGGATTTTGCTGCCACACTGTTTACCCCTGAACCACCTAAAGTGTTTCATGGACTCAAACACTTTACATAGAAAGTCAAGACCTCAAAAAGTTTAGACAAACACAACAGTTCCCACAATGACCAATCACGTTGGTGACCTTGGAGAGAAAAACTCCTTCATTAACCGAAAGAAACCTCTAGCTCAACCAGATTCAATGCGGGCGGCCGTCTGCCTCGACCATTCAGGGTGAGCAGACAAAAACGTGTAGGAGAGGAGAGATGGGTGGAAAAGAGGGGAGAGAGGAGAGAGAGATTATTTTGGGGGGTGGGAGAGTTAGATAGACACAAAGTATTACATGTTACTTATTATTACGTAGAGATGCCTATTTTTGACTCTAGTTACTGTAATATTTTCATAGGTGAGAGAGAGAGAGAGAGAGAGAGAGAGAGAGAGAGAGAGAGAGAGAGAGAGAGAGAGAGGAGAGAGAGAGAGAGAGAGAGAGAGAGGGCGTTACATTGTGAAAGTTCAAGCCGGAAACCGAATTTGTCGTCCCGGAAAACTTGACCAGCGTTCTTCGTTCCCAGGGTTCCGTGAGAGCCGTTTGCCCCACCCCACCTCCTCGGCGCTATCTATCTCAATGTGCGATTCTCAGAGAAAAACGGGGGCAACAATAATTCAGAGCGAAGCGGCGAGCGAGCGTCTGTGGTTTCCCCGGGCGGTTGATCGGAGCGGACGCGGCCTCTCGGCGGTGCGAAGATGAGCGTGTCGCCGCCGGACCAGTGATTGAAAACACCGCGGTACGTCCATGTATCATGCACATGTAGCCGTAATACTGCCACACGGATTCAAAGGGAATACAAGGAGCCGAGGGACTTGACAGCGAGCTGTACCTGCGCCAAACGGGCAAATAGCGGCGGATTTTTCCACGAAGATCACCTGGATTTCTTTTTTTTTTTTTTGGGGCGTTTTTATTCAAGGACGTCCAGCTGCCAGAAGAGAGAGACCCGCCTGAGCTCGTCCGGAGAAGCTTCCCCGATGTGAGGAGAAATACAAATTAACGTTACGGAGAGAAGAAGGACGGAGAAGGGCCCTTTTTCCGTGGGTCCGGTCAAACCCTTCCGAACAGGCGAGCGCTAGCATCTGTTGACGGGGGGAGGAAATCATTTTGACATCGGCTAAAAAACCGGATATTATTGATAAGGTTACAAACAACCTACGCCCCCACCACCCGAAAAAGAAAGAAGGTGTATAATGTGCAGGATTGGCGTTAGACAACGAAGCCCCGGTGTAGCCTGATGATTCACATGCCGTCATTTTAAGAGGAAATATTTATTTTTTATTTCCCCCCCTATTTGTCATTTGATGTGCTTCGATCAGCACCGATTGAAAAGAATCCCGTACAAATAACAACCTTAAAAAAAACTATATATCTAAAGGAACAAATAAAAAAGGTGGAGGAAAAAATAGCGCTTGGGTTGTGAGTGGAAATGAATGGCAGTGTGAGGAATCTGCTGAAGATGGGCACAGGAGGAGACATTTGCTGAGAAAATTAACTATACAAAGCGTAGAAATAAATAGATTTAAAGAAAGAAGAAGAAGAAGAAGAAGAAGAAGCCAGCGTTTGGCTCGAAAGGAAACTGGGGACCGCCGACCTTCATTCATGTGCATCGCCAGGCTGGAAATTTCACATCCACTCTCGTATCAGTGTTGATGACTTCATTGCGGATTTACAGTGAAAAACACAGGAATCAAGCGTCTGTGAGGGCGGCATCGCTGCTCTGCTCATCTCTGACTGATCTCTGGTTGATTTATTGCCAGTAAATAGCCACATCCATCCATCCATCCATCCAGCCACACTGTGTACACCGCCTGCTGGGGCCCCCAGCGTCTCCTGCCTACTAACAGGTTTACATCTGTCTCGTCTGCATCTGGCAACATAAATGTCACCCATTTTGAGCCAGGTGTTCCTCTGCTGGGCCAGTCTAGGAATTTAGGATCCACTTCTTCCTCTGATCAACACCCTCACCCTCCCTTCCTGCACCCACCCAACCAACCATCCACCCACCCTGCCTCCCCCCCCTGAACCTGTCACTGGGTTTGTTGGGAAGATGGGCTGTCTTGGCAATAGTAAGACCGAAGACCAACGAAATGAGGAGAAGGCACAGAGGGAAGCCAACAAAAAGATAGAGAAGCAGCTCCAAAAAGACAAACAGATATACCGGGCGACTCACCGGCTACTACTACTAGGTAGGTTTTGTGCAATTTCCTCATTTATATGTGTGTGTGTTTGTTCATTTTAGGCCAGAAGGTCCATTTACTGCTGAATTGCTGCACCCACAAAAATAACACAAATCCATTATCACCCGCTGATCCACATGTTATCGCCATTGTTACCGATCGTACTCGTCATTTAAAACAAATGTTGAATGAAAACTTCCTCGGCCTTTAACAGCGAAGCAACAGCGAATGATGCAACGACGTGAAGTCACTACACCAACTGGTTCACACAGCGTCTCGAAGCAGGACGGCTGGAAACCAGGGCCTGTCTCCCTGCATTCATGGTTCATTATGGAGCGGGGTTACAGAGCATGTGAGAGATGGTGGCCAGGCAGAGGCAGACAGACTCACAGGCACCATGCAGAGGCTGGGAGGCCACCGATAGGCGTTTTGCATTGTAGTTTCTCTGTCTCCACACATGCAAACTGCAGAAATTGTGATGTGTTTGCAGGAGCGGTTCAGATGCCGGATGCCTTCACCTTGAGTCATTCAGGCTTATAGACTTCATGTGTGATGCTCTCTTTTAAGTCTCACCTTTTGCATAATCCTCTCCAGACCAGGCACTCTCTAAATGGATATTCTCTCATCAGTCTTTGAAACCGCTTCTATTTTTTTTTTCAAGTCATAATGCTATTTGTAGCTTCATTATTGAGGCCCCTCGTTTCACGCTATAACATGAACCTGCTAAAACCGGGTATTCTTCAAAGCCCCCTTGAGTACGTACGGATTGCAAATTAGGATTACTATTAGGATTACTATTAGGATTACTAGCTTCCCTTGAATGACTTTCCCATTCATTCCAATCGGAAATTGATCCTAGATTCGAGCACTCAGCCTATATTGTAAATATCAGGCCTGCAGCCGAGCTAGCTCCTAGTATTTGGGTTAGGATGTAGTTATGGCGTGGCTCCTTTCATTTTCAGAGTGCTCAGAATTTGGACTTTTTCAATTTCACCCAAAATGTCGTCTTCCAGTAAGGCCGATTCTTTGACTTCTCAGCCGTGATGCCGTGCGTTCTACAGATCAATCCGTATTTCAGACAATGTACCAACAGCTACAGCATGTGGTCAAGTGTACTCTGCCTCCTACCTAAAGAAGCAACTATTATTCGCAAAACACACTTTAGATTTGAAAAATAAGCCCAAAAAAAATACAACAATGTAAAAGAAGCATTTCATTTCCTGTATGCAAAAGATAGTATTTCTTTAATTTTGAAGTTTCTGGTGTCCTCTCTTTTGGATAATGGACAATTTTTTCACTTTTATATGAAAACAGTTATTTAATGAAACCATCTCAAGGGGGAACGTCTCTTTGGTGGAACTGCAGTTAATTCATAAACACCTGAAACTAGACACAGCTTTGTTTGTAAGAGGTCACAAGCCATTGAGTTTGAAAACCGTGTTCAATATCATTAGGATATTTTTGTATAAAATATTAATCGGAAATTAACTAGTAAGTACATTTGTTAAATAAATGAAGTGAAGTAAACATGACCATTTCCTTCTTAAATGCAGGGAAGAAGAATTATGAGTAAACACAGTACCTGAGTAAATATACATGGTTATGTTCCGCCACAGATAAGAACCATCGAGCCACAGCCGGTGCTTTGATTCCCTCTTTTCTCGTCGTCCTCTTTCGGCCCCAGCAGTGTTGCTTTTGTATAACATGGCTCACCTTGAAGGGACGGGGAGTTTAGGTGCGGGACAGTGTGGGTGCTGCTCCTTCAACCAGGACCTCCAGAGTTTTAGTTAGAAACAGAGCCCTGACAGGGGAAATCTGAAGCATCAAGTTTGTCGCTCTCAAAGTCATCTTCTTCTCTGATCTTCCATCAAAGTAGCTTCTCCTTCAAGGTCCAGAGAGTCCAGTGCCATGTTTCCAAACATTATTCACCAGTTTCACATGGATTTTTCATATGGTATATTTGAGTTTTACAGTTGTAAACCTCTTTTGTCTTATCTGTCTGTCCTTTTTTCTGCTTTCAGGGGCCGGTGAATCCGGGAAAAGCACGATAGTCAAACAGATGCGAATACTGCATGTCAATGGCTTCAATGCAGAGTAAGTGTCAGTCACACGCCGGAACCTCCACACCCACAGCACATGTGATTCACTTAACAGACAGGATCAGATATGAAAATCTGTGTCAACCCAACACTTCGATGATGTGGTGGTGTTCCGGGAAGAATTATTTGTGCATGTAGATTTTTAGAGATGCTGAACCTCAGCAGGTCCCTGTGCACTTCCCTCAGCTGCATGAGTGAGAGAAGTGAGGGGGGGGAAGTTCATTGTCAACGATGTGGAACTTTAGTGAACAAAATCATCAGGAAACAATCTTTACAAACATAGCGATTTTCAGAAGATATAAACTCAGGAAAATATTATCATCCTGCAAATAATCAAGATTTGGTTTGTACAAAATACAGCTGAAACAATTTGTTGCCAATAAATGAAAATGAATCAGCAAATATTCTGACAAGCAATTTTAGAATTTGACATGTATTTATTTGTTTTAGGCAGAAATTATAATATTCTGTGTTTCCATCTTCTCACATATGAAGTTTATGTTTTCTTAGTTTGTTCATATCATATTTATTGAGTTGATATCATAGTAAATTTTGTCTTTTAGACTATTGGTAGGACAAACTGAAGCATATGATGAACCAGTTTGTTTCATTACTTGTGCTCTTGTGAATTAAGTGTCTCTCTTAATGGAGCACATCATAGGGATAATAGAGCGGCTTCTGGAGCTGGTTTTAGTTGTTCCGTTCAAACACAAAGCAGATAATGTGTATTCATGTGTCCTTTGACAATACAATGTCAATTAGCAGCTGTCGTCCTTCAGTCAGGAAGTAGAGAAATTATATCTCTCCCACTTTTCTGAGTTGATATGTAATCCAACTGAGTACTGATATGAAAACTCATTTTGAATTCTGAGAGATTTCTTGGATGAAACTGATTTCCATGCCAGTGTATATTTATATATATTTGTTTTGTGGGCATGTTAGGGGCGGACTCCTGTTACTGTATTAAACCGTCCACTATCACTATGGTCTGAGGAAGAGGATGGAGTCAAATGTAGTACTCAAAGTTGCGTGACGCAAGAAGAATGCTTTATCTGTTTCAGGTTTTATGGAAACATTGCTCCGGGTGTTTTCAAGCCACCCTGTCTTGTGAATTTCCAAAAACTCAATTACACGTTGATGCAATGGAAACAAAAGTCACATTTTTCTATTCTTCATCATCTGTTTCCTAGAAAGGGCTTTTGGAGTAGGAGCATCATCATGTGCTTATTTTTGGGACATGTCAAACAGATGCTCCTCACAGACTCAGACGCTCTGGAGTTATGACAAATCCATAGTCGGCTGTGACGCCCCGGTCGCGTTTAGCCTCTGGGGTTTGTTGCTCTCTGTGGTCCAGGGGGGGTAGGGGGGTAACCTTACTGGGTTTCCCCTCTGGGTGCAGGCCAGTGCCAGTCTGTGCAAGGTGCTGGGAGAGTGAGGAAGATGAGGACAGGAGGAGATGATGAGGGGTGACACTACAGTCATATACAGTAGCAGAGGGTTAAGAGAAAAGAGTGACAGGAGCTGTAGGGTTGAGGTGAAACGAGATCAGTGTGGCAAGTTGGTGTTACCTTTTTGTTTTGTTTTATGTTTTGGGTGTGTGTGTGTGTGGGGGGGGGGTTCTAGTGTGAGGAATGTAGTCTTTCTGTCTTTGGTTGAGCCGCCATCGATCTGAGTGAAGTGAAGGAGCAGAGAGCGAAGCAGACCCATCTTTAGAGTTCAGACGTCCTGTCCCCTCTGACAATGTTTCTCATCTTTCTTGTTTGTATGTTCAGCCATTCAAAACCCCCATATATTAAATTCACTATTACATAATATAGAGGAGGAAAGCAAGTTGTCACACTAAGGAATTCAGACGCATATGTCGTCCTTTGCCAGTTGATTTTTTTTTTTTTTCAGATCAACTCCAGAGCCTGACAGATTTATGGATTGATCGTTTAAATCAGCAGATATTAGCCTTAATATCAGTATCTGCATTTGTGTTTGATGATATGAGCACTTATTTTTTTGGAATAAACTATACAGAAAACATTTGCATTTATGTTAAGATTTTTTGTTAAAATATATGTATTTCCTTTATTCAAATTCTAAATGAGTCTAAATTACTAATCGTTCTTAAAGCTTCAGTAATTACTTATTTTTACTTTCACTTTAAATGTTTGTTTAAAACGAGTCATGTTCACTAACACAGAGGGAATCGTCCAGTTAGGATATCTAAAAAGCATTTCAAAGTCTTCCTCTTAAACATCCTTAGTCAGTTTAACGTCTCGGTTACAGCAGCGGGTTGTGATGCTGACCCTGTCACATTTTCAGCAAAGTTACATCAGCAAAAACATATTTATTATCCAAAGAGATTCCTCCATGCTTTTACTTTGAAATCCCTCTACTGAACATGGGTACTACAGGTCTGATTTCAGTCTCTGCACTGTTGCTGTAATGTGAAGAGAATTGACTTAAAGACACATGTGTGGATGTTTTACTTTGTAACCTGTTGCTCTGCAAAGAAGTGACACCATGCAGCTGCCTGACTCTGTAAACAGCTCCGAGGTTAATTCATTTTGGGAACGTCGATATCAAGCCTGAGATTCAATAGTCAAACTTTTCTTTTGTCAGAAAGAATTGGACTGTTACAATCTGCAGCTACGGGTTTTGAAAGACCTGTGCGACTTTAAACCTTCACCACTGGTATCAGTGAAGTCCACAACTGGGCCTCATGTGGTGATGATGTAACTCAGTTTGTCTTCACATAGACAAATGAAGACGAGTTCTGTTGTTCTCATTTGGCATCAAGAAGTGCACAAATTCAGAACTTGCAGCAAAAATAAAGCTATCTGTGCATATGGAACATTTATCTCCAGTCTGACAAAGAGAAGCTGAAGAAGTTTATTATACATCGCGCATTCCATCCAAACCTACTTAACCATCAAATAAAACATTTCTTTGCCAATATTTTGGAATAATTTAAAAGCTGTTTTTCTCGTGAAAGCTACAGATCCTGTACATTATCCATACTTGGATTTACAGCGGATATATCTCTGCCAAGTTTAGGAAAAGTTTTTTTTCCCTGACCTCTGTGGAGCCATATTTTGGAAATATTCAAGGTTTTAATTAGAACTTAAGGAAAGTGTTAAACAATTCTCACACTGAATGATGTCAAATTGTTTTTATGTTAAAAAATGACTTTTCTTTGTTCTTCACAGGGAGAAAAAACAGAAAATACATGATATTAAAAACAACATTAAAGAAGCTATAGAGGTAAGAAATCATTTTCAATGATAAAGTCTGATGTCTGAGATTTTGTTTAACAGTTTGTTACACATTTCCCACCATGGTGACAGCAATGATAAAGAGATTTGATTCAAGATTCAAGATTGTTATTGTCAAATGCACAACAATAACATTAAGCAGTCGCTGGCAGTGAAATGCTTAAGTCTCAGGCTCTCTTCTAACAATACTCAAGTTATTACAACCTATACAATAAAATAAAATAGAAATAGTATAAAATAGAATATCAAAATTTAAAATAGAAAATAATGTATGTAATGTGTATATATATATATATATATATATAAAAACTAGTTCTGATGTTTTTACGCAGCAAATAGAGTTAAACTTAACAACTGATTTTAAGATATTGAGAAATGAACTTGAAGCTCCTCACTCTTGTACTGTAAATGTAAAAAGGATGATTATTCCCCCTGTTGCACACTATGTGTGTTAATTTTTCTTTTAATTGTCGTATAACATTTTCTGCGTCTGTCCTCTCCATGCAGACGATCGTGGCCGCCATGACTACGCTCACACCGCCATGCCAGTTAGCCTGTCCTGCAAACAAAAGCCAAATCAAATATGTCATGCACCAAGCAAACCAGAAGGATTTTGAGTTTTCTAAAGTAAGTTGCACTTTGTTTTCCTTCCATGTGTTGACTCTCTGACTTTGCTAGCAGCTTGTTTTCTCCTCCTTTCTACTTCATATATACTTTAACAGCTGCTTTCGGTCTGATGTCACCTGGACGTCTATGAAAGTGTTCTGTCCTCACGTCTTTGCATCTTTTCACCAGAGACAGTTTATGATGAATTGACCAAGCAAGCAAAACATATAGCTTGTTTATTTTTGGATTAACTGGTCCTGCAATTTGTGCAAAGTTTTTTCAATTGACTTAGAATTGATCTGCAGAATTTCTAATGATCTATTAATTCTAAAACAAAAAAGCCTAAGCTCCGTGGTTCGATTTAAAATTTAATATTTTCTTGTTTTCAAACAAAAAATCCTTGGTTAGGAAAAATTAGAGAACAAGAATAAGAAAAACTACTTCTGGCATCAACCAAAGTATTCATCTTGACAATAATATGCAGATACCTTGATAGTGAAAGTCTTCTTAAATTAGCTGCAGGCCTAATCTTTTTTCCATTTCCAAAAATGGACTTTCAAAAGTTGCAAATCTAAATTACATCATGGTTTGTACTTATTTCCTTCTCAAAGGTTTCCAGCTGATAAAGTGAGCTACATTTAAGCACACTTAATTCTCCAGTAGATTCATACTCAGTGTTTTGTTGTTAAATTAGTTCTAATTATTGATTATAAGTGCATTTAATGTCAGTCTGCTGGAGCCTGCAGGTGTAGGTGCTCTATAGGTGAGTGAGGTACCCCGTTCAGCAGCCTGTATGAATCCGCCTGATGGTGCGTTTGTGCTCCGATTCCGTAATTAGCAGGTGTGCTCCCGCTTCGGAGGCCGTCAATTGAATGAGGCTCTCACCTGAGAGATCCACGGCGCCCATTAACACTGATTGTCTGTAATAACCCTAAATGTGTCCAGAGGGACCTGTCCTGCAGGAACACAGCGGCTCAGAGGGATTCCCCCTGAGCCGCCGGCTGCTCCCAGTGACCTGTCAGGCAACCGCTGCAGGTCCCTGCGCTGCACCAGATACTTATTTATTCATTTACTGACGTCTTCTGGCGCATTTTCATTGTTTTAAAACATCACAGACGAGCCGATCAAAGAATTTATAATCCTGTTTTAGATTGTCAGGAAGGTAATATCGGGGGTTTAACACTGCAGGGACAAAGATCTGTAATCTGTAGGCACAGAATCTGGTTTCCTGAGAACAATTTGCAGATATGTGAAGTTGCTCTTTAAAAATTATGTGGATTAATTGAGAAATAATTCTGCAGAATAATCAATATTAAAAATGAATCACTTCCAACTCATCTTCAAAAGTAAATCATGTTCAGTATATCAATGAGAGATCATACATCATTTAATTCAATGCTTAAACAAAGATATTGCAGGTAATTAAAATCTCTCTGATCTCACATATCGCATTTCATTCTAGTCATAAACTCATTGTTGATTTATCTTAAATTATAGTTGAGATCTTAAAGTAGCTTTTTTGATTTCTTGGCATTTTTTTTTTAGAAAATCATAACATTTCTCAAGAAAATGAAAAAAAGCTTTTATCAAACATTGTGACAGTTGGGAAATTATATATTTTACTTGAATGCCTCTAAAACAGAAATTGACCAAACAGGTGTTATTATTTAAGTTGTTCATCAGTATTGTAATTGTTTTCTGATGCGGGAAAAGTGACGCAGATGAGGAGGAAACTCTGTCCGGTGTTTTTCCAATGCGACGGCTTCAGTGATAAAATGGGGCATTTTTTTCTACCAGTTCGATTTGTCTCTAGCTGCTGAGTTTCCAGGGAACAGTCTGCGTATTTGTGTGTAAGCAAAAGGAAGTCTCCTGATATCGTCTCTGCTACGTCATGGCAAATGTATGATGCAGGCCTGTCTTGAGCTGACCCTTCCCTCAGGCTGTCACTCACCAGACTTCTGCTGAGGACCTGCAGGGTCTTTTTTTGGGGGGGGGAGAGAACCAACACCGAACCTTGATCTGGTACTGAGTTTGTTCTTTTCTCATGGGGGGTAGTGGAGCCTCGGAACAGGTTTAAACATTGGTGTTAAGCTGAAGTACATCAACGATACGCCCAAGTCTCACTGACACACGTTTGGCTTCGGCTTCATAGATTCTCGCCGTAGAAGTGAGTGGTCGGCTGTAGAATAGAGAAGAGAAAATATCTGATAGGCTCATCCTCTCATCTGACTCCTCCACCATCTCCTCCTCCTCCTCCCACTCCGCCGCTCCTGGCCTCAGGGCCTACTGGAAACCAGTTGGACTGGTTGACGCTGCCTTCAGCAGGAGTGGAAGAGAGAGGGAGGGAGAATGAGCACAAAGCCTGGTATGAATCTCCGCAGTCTCTTCTTAATTTCTTTTCAAGCTTCGTGTCTAATCAATTATCCTCCTAGTTATTATTCAACAAAAGTGTTTTTCAGGATATATTAATAATAAAATGGAGCATGTCTTTTTGCAAGATAAAAAAACTAAAACAGTTACTCAGGCCCTTTCAGTCCCAGCAGACTGATTTCTGCCATCCTCACCTGTCCTCAGCTTCCCTGCTCCTACTCCACAAACAGTGATGACGTCTGCTCTCCTTAAAAACCTTTGAATTTACATACTTCATAGGACCACAAATCATTTTGATGAAGGATCACTCTTCCAGGCTGTAGATGTTGTCTGTGTATATAAAGACAAATCTCCTGACCCTCCGCATACTGCAGCATACTGTACTAATTATATGTAATGTCGTTTTTTTCGTCTTGAATTTCAGGTTTTTATAGTGAATTTAAAGGACATTTTAAAATGCACTTCTTTTAAGATTTTTACAAAATCACTTGGAATTCCACAAAAAAGAGACACTATTTCCAAATTCACTTCAAAACCGATATAAACAAATGTGATTGTAGAAATCAAAGCCCCTTCAGGTCTACATATACTGCAACTTTTTCCTCATGCAAAATTAACTACTCTAAAATACATTTAGAATTGGTGTTATCTTATTCATAATGTGATTAACATCATCAAATTAAACTTTGCTTGTCTGTCTTAAAATAATCTGAAGTTGATTTTGGCTGCAGGTAAAATAGAGCTTAGCTGATAAAACCACATTTTGATACCTAGTTGTGAATGACTGCTTGTTTTATAAGTTTAAAAGGAAAAAATGGGAATTTATGCAGTTTTTTTTATTCCTTAAATGTAGTTTTCAGCAGAACTGGTAATTCCTCAGTTTTGGATTAGCCTGCTACGTATAATTTTATAGTCTTTGTTTCATAGGCTTTCTAGGAAACTATGATGAATGTTAATGTAACTATTTTTAACTTGGCTACTACACATTTTGTTGAACTTTTCCTTTAAACTTGAATAAAATAATGAGGGTGTACTTAAAAATGTGTAAAACAAACACTTTCTCAATGTTCCTCCTAATAAGTACCAAATAGCCTTTCTGGGATACACACTCATTATTAACAGCTAAATACTGGAAAATATGGGACTTCAAAATGTAAATGTCACCTTTTAACTTTCTGAAAAGCTGAACTTAATCTAGTAAATCACAGATTACCTGACCTTTACACGTTAATTGTCGCGACTGATTCATCATATGACATCAATGTATCCTTATACTTTATTTAAATAACACACAGAAATGTACGAGATTTGTCATCAGAGAGCACAGCGATAAAGACAGATTGTTTTTCTGATTACACCTGGCGGATCGTTAAGTAAACCCTTTCCTCAACCTACATCTGTGGAATTTACCTCAAGTTAAATCACATGGTTTCTGAATGTAGGGAGAATACATAACTCAATATAAGAGTTTACATGACAGCATCTTTCTGTCGTATCAATGTATGAATATGTATTTTTTTTTTCTCTTTAAATTGTTGATCAGTTAATTACAAGTAGTTTGTTCTTTAAAGGTGTATGTGAAACTTTAAACAGTTCTTACTTAGACACCTGATTTATACACTCAGTTTCAAATAATACACTATAATTTAACTTAATATATTTTTTGCTACTTTTGCTACGATTATTAAATATAAAGTATGTTTAATATAACTGTAGATTTGACTGTTAGGCTTGGATTAAGAGTTACTTACATTTTGAATATGACATTTTTTAATTTTCAAAACTGAAAAATATATTACATTATATTACACTTACCATGAAATAGATTTTTAAAATCAATGTTCTTAAGTGATTAATCAACACATTTTTTATACAGCTCAATATAAATAACAGTTCTCACATTATGTCACAAAGTCTCTTCTCTGCAGCCTGGTTCGTCAGGTTTAATTTAAATTCTGTAAAAAGGTTTTTAAAAGATTTTTTTTTTTAATTATTTATTAGAAATGGTCTTTTAGTTTAAATAATAGTTTTAAATACTTGATTTTAACAAAAGTTGACCAATAATCCAATCTTTCCCATGAATTTCCTGCTGTTTATCCAAGTGCAAGCTATGTTCAATTATAAATGAATGATAATAATAGGAATTATTGTCATTAGGGCTTCAACTAACAATGATTTTCAGTATAAAAGATGTCTGTAAATGTGTTTTTTTTGGCTGTGTCTTTTGTGAACGAAAATTGCCAAATATTCTATTAATTTAATGTAAGACACAAAAAGTATTTCTTTGAAGAAGCTCCTTGTCAGCTTGAACAATGAAAAAGTCATTATTTGAATATTCCCCAGTAGATTTTCTGATTATCGATTAACACTTCCAGGAAGTAAAAAACAAGTGACCGTATGACAGTTCATTTATTCCCTCTGTGCTAACTCATATTCCAGCAAAAAAAATCTACTCTCTATCTAAAGTTAATCTAAAGTTAAATAACAATGATAAACCAGATAAAAGTAGATTTCTACTAAAAGCATCATATGTTATCTCACACAAAAACCTTGAAGAAAGGAACAACCGACTCATCCAGACTCTTTGTGTTCCATCATTTCTGCTGCTTATTACAGGCAGCTACTCAACCTCATGTCTTAATGTATTTATTGGCCAACAACACCGTCCCATTCATTTACTCATATCGGTCTCTGACGTAGTTGGCATCGCTAAATCCTGCTTACTCTCGGCTGAATTAAGTATTTTCAAGATACTTCAACTCTGTGGCTCATAATGGCTTATTTGTGCCGGACGGCATTTGTAAGTGATCAAGTGGAGATCGTAGCGAGGAGATAGGCCCCCGTCCAGTGACAGCCGAGCCCTGTGTCAGTACAAAGCTCTCCGTTTCTTCATGAACTCGGTGAACTGTTGTATTTCCTGCCTCTGTTGGAGCCTGCTCATCTGCTGCCGCTCCTCTCCACGCCAGGCCTTAAACTCCAAACTACTCCGCAGAATATCGCTGCCTTCTTCCATCCGTCCTTCAATGTTTTCACCCGTCGAGGCCCAGACGAGACACATGGTCGTAAGCCAGAGACACATGTTTAAAGGGGATCATTTGTACGGCTCCCGCAGGCTGGACAGTTGTTAACCTAACACACTTCCCCTTCTCTTTAGGGCTAGAACTGATAATTACTTTCATTATGGATTTATCTGCTCATTGGCTTCTTGATTAATTGTTAACAGTCTAAAACCCACATATTTTGAGTTTCCTATCATATGTGATAAAGAAAAGCATCAATGGGGAGCTGGAAACAGAAAATTACAGTATTTAGTGACCAGAATATCTGTTGATGGATCGGTGGATCCTCTCTTCTCTGAAAAGGCCAGAAATAATAAAGATATATATCAGAAGAAAGGTGGAACTTTCAGACTCACAGCTGCTGTTTCTTGTAAAGATTCCTGTTTTACTCACACACACACTCCGCCCCTTTCCTCAACCTTCTTTCTGTCCCATCACATCTTTATTTCGGCGCCAGTACAAGAGTCTGATTTACGGTTCTTAGTAGGTGTGGTATAATGTTGATCCGGATCCTTCTGTCTGTCTCCAGGAGTTTTACGACCACACAAAGATGCTCTGGCAGGACGATGGCGTGCGGGCCTGCTGGGAAAGGTCCAACGAATATCAGCTCATCGACTGTGCACAGTAGTAAGTCTCACCTCCTATGCACACACTTTGGATTACACATATTTTCTAAGGGCACAACCATTCAGCGTGCGCGCTGGCAGGTGTCGGGGTGTTTTGCCATGTGGTTTATGTGAGTGCAAGGTGTCAAGGTTCATGAGGCGACACTGACGACACCCAGACGAGAAGTCCTAACGACTGGACCTCATCAGAATCGGTTTCGACGTTGGTTCATCAAATGAGGAATAAAACCCACATTACTTGAAATAAAATACGCTGTAGAGTAGTTTTTAATATTGTCAGCAAATCCCCTGAAAACACCAGAACCAACATTACATTAGTTTGACTCTATATTTTAGATTTCTTCACCATGTGGCACTTAGGCCCTGGCAATACGACGAAACCTATAAAGCAGTCATGAAATATTACAATTTCATTATTTTGAAATGGTTTAATAACTATCTAAAACCGCTGTGAAATGTAGTTTTTAGCTAACATTGCCTAAACATGCGTAAACAGTGCATTTGTTAGGGACTATTTCCAGCTGTGGGTTTGGTGCGTAGTCGTAACTCATGTTCATCGTAATGAGGAAACTTGCCGTGTGGCTCTGTGGATGAAGTAATGTTGGTCTGTTGATCTGTCGACCACCTTTCTGGGTTTTGTTTGGATTAAATAAGTTACAGACTTTCATGGTCCCCAGAGGATTCTAATAAATGTGGTGTTCCCTTGAGCTTTTTTTTTTTACAAATGGTCCAATTCTTTGGTTTATATCTGCTGCCTATTGTGTTTGGTAAATGGTAAACGTCTGCTGAACATTAGCATTGTCATCATTATGGCCACATAACGAAGGCCTGATTAGTTTATTGTATGTGTTCGTTTTGGTATTTTCGTGGGATTTAAGAAAAACGGTCTCCAGACTTATCCTTTAGGATGTTAAAGGAGGTGCTTTTTTGCCGATTGTCCTTCTGTGTGTGAAGCAGAAGCAAAGGTTGCACTTTTATGTGTTGACCAATACATTGTTTGTTTTTTTCTATTGGGCTGCATGCTAGTTAGCAGTATTGCTAAACTAGCCTCGTGGTTTGTGCGTGTTGTTGGTGACAGCGAGCTCCGACCGTATCCTCGCTCCACACACTTAATGTTTTCACTGCCAATGTTTTTCGTATCGAAATTATTTGTCACACATGCTGAGACATTTTAGTTTTCCCCCCCTAAGCCTCAGCTTCCTGAACCTCCTCCTCCGTCTGGCTCTTCTCCCTCCCCCTGTTCTGAACACATCTGTCTTTCTCTCTTTCTCTCCCTCTCCTTCCCTCTCTCTATTCTGTCTTTCTTTCCTCCCTTCTTCGCTTCTTTTCTCTCCTCTCCTCCATTCTTATCCGCCTCTTTATCTTGGTCAGGCCGGCCTCTGTTATGAGGCATGCAGCTTGGGCTCTTGGAGGGTGGAGGCTTCGCTGACTCTCTTCCATGTGTGCATGTGTGTTTGTGTACAGTCTGTGCTGCTGCATCGACATGCTCGTGTAAGGTTGACTGGTTTTCTGTACATGTGACTTTATGCAGAGGGTTGAGCTACTGAACTCAACCGACTGCCAACTACATGGATCCGTACTTATTCTCAATTGTTGTCCTTTCTAGTCCACTTAAAGGACGCATTCACGGTTGGTCCCTTGTTGAGTGGCAGTGTCACAACACATTGGGTGATGATGACAAAATATACATAATCTTGAATCTAGCTGAATCCATCCTTTACAATATTAAGCATTTTGTATGTGGATATAAAAAGTAGGATAATTTCTTCTGAAACGTGATATACTCATGTAAAGTATCTCAAAATTGTATTAAATACAGTTATTCAGTAATTGATAAGTTGATTGACCCAAAAATTATCTGTAGGGTTAAAATTTCTTCCCATACTTTCAACAAAATGTCCAGCCCATATATATATATATATGTCCAGGTGATGCATTCAAATAGAAAACATTAAACTGATCATCAGAATAGCTGCAAGTTAATTGAATAATTGATCAATTGACTTATCATTGCAGCAATAATGTAATGTGATGCTTACCGGGATATATTTCAGTTTTGGGTTGTTAGTTTAAGAAAATTTGACTTTAAAAAACAGGATTGGAGATTTCTGTAATGAAAACGAAGGCTCAATGATGACTTGCAGCTGTGGACTGACTTTATGAGTGTCTTTTATATTGCACGCTTGGCCACAGGTGCTTTATGATGATGGAGATGGGTTTGGGTTGACCATCTCTTTAAGACGATCAAGAGAAACCTTCTTTGTAAGAAAAGCAATTGTCAGACAGTTACAAGCAAATGGAGAGACAGAAGGAGGAAGAAATGGAGAGACAGATTGGAAGAGAGAAAGAGAGGGCTTCCCTGCATTGCGGGTCCTCTCCTCTCCTCTCCTCTCCTCTCCTCTCCTCTCCTCTCCTCTCTCCCACACCCAGCAGCCCCAGTGTTATGGATCAGATGCTGGGCTGGGTGGCCAGACCGGAAGTGCTCCCCTCCCCCCGCTGTGCGCTTATGTAAACGGAGAAGCAGAGAAAGAGAGAGGGGAGAGCTATTTTTAACCCAGGCAGGCTGCAGAAGGAGAAAGAATGAGCGAGTGTGTTTCAGAGGGAGGCAACTTCAGCATTATTGATGAAGGTTGTTAGCATTAAATGAAAATGTCAACCCTCGATCAGCGCGGGAAAAGTCAGGGCCACCCCACATAGTCCGCGCCTCGCTCTTTCTCTTTTCTTTTTCTGGTCGAGAAATCTAATTATATCATCTGATTCATGTCGTGATAGGAATATAAAGAGAGAAGTAATTGATAGGCTGGTGATGCTTTGTTGTCTCTGACGAGGAGGAAGTCGCTGTAGCTTCCCTGGGAGTGTTTCTGCTCCGTCATACTCGGAGGGTTTTTGTTGTTGTTGTTGCTGTTTCTTACCAACACTTCCTGACTGCTGTGATGTTTGTGTTTGTGAGGACGTTTTGGTCCTTGATTAGATGTGGATGTGTTGATTTCAAGTGGATGTGCAGGTTGCTGTAACAGTAGGTAGTTTACATACAAGTCCGAACAGCGTCCCCCCCCGTGTGTCCCTGACGGGGAAGAAGTGTTTGTTTTGTCCCAGAAGACGAGGCCTGTCCGTCAGGTTCTTGTTGTCTCATCCCCACAGAGATCCTGCAATTCTCACACGTTCCTCCCGGTTGGAAATCACTTCTGAGATCACAAAGAAACATGAGATTGACGAACTTTTCCTCTGAATAATAAGAGGAGAGACATCTGTTAAGTGGAATGTGGAATAAACAGAAAACTGAATGCAAACACGTGGCCCAAAAGGGAACTTGTGAGGAGCCCAGCCGGTCATGAGACGTTGCCGGCTGGTGGCAGACGGTTATGGTTTTGTAGACAGTGAGTGAAATTGTATGAAGTGGGCCGGTCTATGTCCTTTTCACCTTTACCACTGTCTCCAGTGGGGGGGTTTGAGGAACTGAAACCGTGGCACAGTGTGCGACAGTTTCTACAACTGGATCAATAACAAAATGATCTTCATACATCTGTGTTTATGTCGTGGTGTCTTGTTGTGATTGGTTCAGTTAGAGCTGCACGATGTGTAAAATGTCCGCAGGAAGAACACACAGCTAGCCAGTTAGCTAGTTAGCCAGTCTGCCTTTCTTCCTTCCACTGTTTCTTTATTTTGAGCTGATCCTGATTATTCATTGCTGCGTAAGGTGAATAAAAGGTTAATTCACAACATTAACACTCCCTCTAGTTGCATCAGTTGGATTTTCATCAGCAGTTGTGGTGAACACAAATCCCATGCTGATTCGTGACGTCATCAAACTAGGTCTTTTTCATTATTGTTGTGATGGCAAACCCCTAGTGACCGCAGTTTTTTTACTTTTAGTAGGAAAAGTTAAAAAGCAATATAGATGATAGCTAGTTGTATGTGCAGTCTCCTAAAGCAAGGCAGTTTACATCACAGCCTTGACTATAGCTGTAGCGATTCAAAAGATCTTTCGCATATATATATATAATAGTTCAACCAATAATAAAATAACCAGCAGTTCTCCGTCACCTCACGACCTGTGACCTCTGTCAAGGCAAAACCGGGTAAAAAAAAGTCTAGTTGCCTTCTGGAGTTTCCTAATTATGATTTTTAAACCTTGCACCAAGTTTATAACCAGGACTTCAAACCACATACACAGATGTGATGGGTTAATAGTTGCCCTTACTCTTCGTGTCCAGGTCCAGGTGGAGGAATGTGACCGAACGACTTCATACGTCCTGTATCTGTGTGTGTTCGCATTGAGTGTAGTGTCGCCCTGCACCGACCGAGGTGTATTCATCACCAGCCGATTCTTTGAAATCTTGTCCCTGGGATAATGTGCCTTGGTGTGAATCCCCCTCTCCCCCTCTCCTCTCTCTCACCGCCTCTCCCCCTCTCCCCCTCTCCTCTCTCTCTCCGCCTCTCTGTGATGTGTAGTGGTGTTTCTGCAGGGGCAGAAAATGGCTGGGATTGAGTCTCTGAGTCATCGCGAGGAATGAGGGAGTGAGGGGGAAGAGAGGGGGAGGAGGAGAACGAGAAAGAGGGACTTTTTTTGAAGGGGTTTGGTGTGTGTGTGTGTGGGGGGGGGTCTCGTTGTGTGATTCCTTATTCTGGTGTTTGATCCAGGTGAGATGTGACATCTTTGCTGATGTGTAGCGTGAGTCAGGTACTTGAGCTTGTGTGCAGCAGCTCGTCATGTCACTGTGTTGTGATTTTGTGAACACTGTGTGTGTGTTCAGTGATTGTGCCGCTCCCAGTGTTGAGCTGCTGTTCAACAGGCCACTGCTCCCAGGACCAGGTTTACTCTTGGGTCTTTCCTTTCTCTATTTCTATTTGATCATTTCTTTTCCTTCTTACCTTACTTTCCTTGTTTTCTTTTTTGCATTTTTTGTCCATTGTTCACATGTTTTTTTTTTATTCGTTTTTGTCTCTTTCATAAAATCTTTCTTTCACATTTTTCTTATTATTTGAAGTTCTCAAATTTTCTTCTTCAAAATTCAAGATTGAAGAAACGTATTTACATTGTACGAGAACAACGCAGTTACAATGAATGTCATCTTTAAATGAAAATGTTCCTGGTATAAAGATTAATAAAGGAAATATTCAAATAAAAAAATAAGCATATATTTTATTTTATCATTCTATCATTAATACTCAACTGAGTTTCTTTTCTCTTTTGTTTTTCGGTCTTCTTTCACTCTTTCCCTCTGACTTTCCACGTGTTAAATCTTTATTTATTCCCTTTTCTTTTTTCTTGTTCTTCTTTTTGTTCATTCTTTGTTCTTACTTTTCTTTCCTTCCTCCTCTCTCTCTCTCTCTCTCTCTCTCTCTCTCTCTCTCTCTCTCTCTCTCTCTCTCTCTCTCTCTCTCTCTCCCACTCTCATTCCCTGCATTTCTCTGTGTATCTCTTTGTTGCCCGCTCTCCACCTCTTCTGTCATTCTTTCTCTTTCTTTTTCTCCTCTGTCATTCTCTCTCTCTCTCTCTCTCCTTCTTTCAGTCTTCCCTTTCTTTCTCTCTTTTCTCCCCGTCTGTCTCTCCCTCGTTCTGGCCTCACTCCAGTCGCACAAGATTTGGAGCCGATTGTCTATTTATAGTGCCTGTGGTTCTGTCGCCATGACAACCGAGCTGGAGGCCAGGGCGCCAGGGAGCTATTTTTGGAGCGACGCTGTAATGTCAGACACAGCCCTCTCTCTCTCTTTTCTTTCCTCCTCTTTCTCTCTTTCCTTCTCTGTGGATGTGCTGTGTGTGACTGTGTGTGTGTGTGTGTGTGTGTGTGTGTGTAGGCCTGTGTGTTTGATTAAGGATTGGCCGGTGAAGCCTTTGGTTTGGTCGCCTTGCAATGTGAAAGTACAAAGGAGCAGTAATCGCTCGGCTCGGTGGACTGTGCACGATCTTCTCCCTCTTTTGAGGAAGCGCCAAAACCCTTTTCTGACTTGACTCTGCATTTCAGCTTTTCTCTTGTGCAGAGTTTGAGTTCAGGATCCAGTTCTGACAAAAAAGTGGTTCAAGAGTCAGTGTTGACTCAGAGTTTTACGTTAAAGTGTTCACGTTATGCTCTTCAGGTGATAGTTTTATGCCAAATGAAGTAAGAAATATGAAGTCATAGCAGTTTTTTCATTACATTTTGGGATATTTTCAATTGTAGTCTTAGATCATAATGAAATTAATCAACAGTATATACCCTTATTTTAATTCCCTGTAAATATCCTTATTATATTTACATTAGTAGCCTAATAGTAACATACAGTTTAAACTAGTTTTTTGAATATTGATTGTCCACTGATATCTCAGGTTATGTTTTCTGTTCTTTAACACTTTTCCCTGTTGCAAAAGTTTATTTACATTAACATGATACATTTTTTTGCTGCTTTTAAGTTATGAGAGTATTTTTGAAAATCAGATTTGGGGGCTTGATCCTGTCGGCCAGCTCAAATGAATGTTTGCATGTGTGTGTGTGTGTGTGTCGCTGCTGCTGGGATCCGACGGGCGAAGGTCCCCAGATGTTTTGTGTCTGCATCACATTAAAGCCTAAACCATAAACTCTGATAGTTATTAACTTGTCAAAAGCATAAACATATCGTTATTGGGTTTGTTGTCATAAATAATAGCTCTTCTAACGATTAATGCTCTCGGGCCAGACAGTTTTAATATGTTCATGCAAAGTTAATATTCAATTATAACATCATGATTTTCAGATTAAAGCGAAAAAGGCCAAGGTCAGGAATGGGAAACTCCTCTGCTTCCTGCACAGGATACCCGATTATTAACGTTGTTTTTTATCTCAGTAAACGAAGCTCATAATTCGAGGATATTTTCCAGTCCAGCTGTGAGTGTGTAGTTCAGAGCTGCTTAATCCTGTGTAGATCAGAAGATGTAAACTAGCTCCTGATCTGGGTAATTCTTTGTCTCGCTGCTGCCACTTTAACTAAATACATCGCGTGAGTACTATTAATATAATTGTTAGCCGTGTTGGGTCAGTGTGCTGCTGTTGATCCTGAAGCCGCTCGTGTTCTCTGCATGTGAAGATCTAAGTCTGAATTAATTTGATGCTATTGTTGCTGTTGTTGAGATGTAGATGTAGGCCAGTGTTTAACATACATGTTGGTTCAGTTGTTATCTTCACTGTAAGTGCGACGGGGGGCCTAATTGAATTGGTGTTTGTGGAGCTTCTGGAAGCGTTTTCAGATCTATTCTTGGAGGGAGCTGCTGAGACGAAGATGTAGCACATAAGGAAGATGAAGAAAATTGCTTAACTAGTTTTCAAAGCCTTTTTATTTTTTTTAAAATTGTTTTAAAATAATGAATAAAGAAAAACAAAATAATTAAGCTGCCCGGAAATATAAACCAATATGAGCCTTTTACAGATCTATTGTCATTATACTGCAATATGAAAAGATATGTATTCATTTTTTATGTTTAAATATTTAAAAAATATCCTATTTTTGTGAATTCTATTAATTCAAGTTCGACAGGTTTGTTGGAATTTGTTTTATTAATAATTTTTAGAATGAAGTTAATGGTTAATCTTTAAAATATCAAAAATCTGTTACAATTCCTTGTTTTATGAGTTTGATAATATCTTGTATTTATCAGCCTCCAAAGATCCATATCAGTCGGGCTCAATTACTTATAAATAACTGAATTATGAAAACAACCCTATCACAAAACTAAATAAAAGGATGATTTAGAATACACATGTACTGTGTTGCTTTTTTTGTTGCTTCTATATTTATGCTCCTCCCAATCGTTGGAAATGCAAAACAAAGTCAAATGCAACAAAAGGTTTAAAATAACCACTTTATCTTTCCTTGTAAATACAGAGTTATTTCCATCACTAGACAAGTGTCCTGTGTGTATTTCCAGAGTTTCAGTCAGCCTGTCTGCTACCTCAGAATAACCCTGACAGGTTCTACATGACACCGCAGACCTCTCTGTTACTGGGGCAGCCACCACTATTATTTAGTTCAAGTTACTAGGCACTGTTATTATTGGCACTTCTCCTATTAATAGAGAGAACTACTAAAAATTGAGCAGCGCTCGTCCTGGGCGAGGCGACGCCTCCGACCAGAGCCGGAGATAAACAAACTTGGCCTCGGCAGATGTCTCTGTGTGGCAGCCATGTTGACTCTGTCATCATCTGAGCAGGGTCTGACCTGTGGACACGGGGCAGAAACAGGCAACTTGGGCTGAGCAGGGCTGTGGCTGTGCTGCCATGGCCGAGGAGGCTGTGGAGTGGGAACAGCTGAGCCACTCGGCCCCTGCAGAGAGCCGATGGTACCAGACTGGTTGGCTCCTTCGTCGCGTCCGTGTGTGTTTTTATATGAATATCTGTGTCAGTGTGCGTTTGTGTGGAGGTATGCACATGGGCTTGTCTTTGTTCCCTGAGCTGTTTGTCCTACTCGGTTTCTCTTTGAGTCTCATACTGACGCTCTCTCCTCTTCCCTGAGTCAGTGTCTGTTTCCTGTCTGTCTCTGTCTGTCGAGTACAGTACCCTCTGCGGACCCAGCCCCCTGTTTCTCTCAGTGTGCTACCTGCAGCCCTCCTGTCACATTTCACCCCTGCCTGCCACATTCCTAGTTATCTCAGAGGGGGGTTACATACCTTTGCCCCAAGAGGCAGCTACTAGGGAGCGACTTGCCTTTCTAGTTGTAAGAACTGCGAGCAGGCGAATCCGTCAAAACAGACGTCCGTGCAGGTATCAGACACGGGCAGGGAAATGTGTCTGTGTTTGCAGACACGTGAGCAGGGACAGAGTCTACATCAGAAAATATTTAAGCTTGCAAAACCCCAAACCTTATAGAAAAATAAATATCATTTGAATAGTTATAGTGAGATAAAGTTACACAATACTTAACTAGCATTGATTAAGCTCATAAGATTGTAAAACCCACCTCCAAGGCCCAGCTGTCCCTTTAAACCATTCATGTACCAATATCTGTTCCCTAAATGTGCCTGATTTGTTTTTATTTTACTTTAAGATCCTTCTGGAGAACAGTGAAATGTTGAAAAATCACGTTATGTTATAGAAAGTGAGACAAATTCCTGGATTCGCCCCCTGATTCGTAACCACATCAAAATTAAATAGGCTCTTTCCTGACCCATGTCACATCCCCCCCACCAAGTTTCGTGAAAGTCTTTCAAGCAATTTTAATGTAAACCTGCTCACAAACAAACAGGGGTGAAAACATCAGATCCTTGGCAGAGGTAATTATTTTAACACTGGTCTCACTTCACAATAGAGCTTCCTATGGCCAATGTGCTGCTGCTTCAACCTTCAGAGGAGCCGTGGTGGGAGACAACCTGCAGCGCTCTGGTCTGTCTGGTCTGATCGATGCAGGCCAGTGGGACACTTATGATAGTTGCTGCTGTGGCCCAAAGATAATCACCAAATTCCTCCCAGTGTAGCACCACTCCTCTTTCCACTGCCGCCGCAGCACAACCACTCCTGCTCTTATTCCTCCATACTGTTCGTTTTTTTCTTTACATCTGAAAGTACTGTGAGGACAGCTGGGACGTTTAAAACCTCCATGTTTGTCAGGAGCCCACATGGAGGAGGAGGGATTATTCGTCATTTGGTTTTATTCTCTATTCTCAAGCTTCTTTGGCCAAAAGACAAATGCTTCCCCGCCTGATGCTCGCGGAGCCGTAGCCTGCAGTCGTGCCGTCTTTCTCGAGGCCTGTTTGTCTGAGCGCCGACTTGTTGCGGCACACGCCTGCAGCAGGTGACCCTGATACAGTCATCATGAAAACATCAGGGCAACTCACACACCTTGAAAAGCAACAGCGACGAAGGCCAGTTCATTGGAATAATTAACGCGCGTTTGGGTTGGAGCTCTGCTAATCTGAAGCCACTGGTGCCTACACACACACACACACACACACAAACACACACACACACAAACACACACACACACACACACCTCTCCTTCTCTGCAAGTACTACTACAGCGGCTCCATTGATGAGGCTTCTCTGGTGTGCTGGTGACTCAGACTGCCTCAGATCTCACTGTGAATTAGAACACACGCCCCCTGGTGGCCATTTAAAGACCCTTATCCTCCATTTTTCTGTGTGTGTGTGATATTAACACAGCATTACACTGTAGTTTAGCCTGTATGATATTTTACCTTTGATTGCAAAACATGACAAAGAGAGAAAGACGTGTTTACTGTGTTATAGTGAACATTTTATAAATTGCTGTTTCATTGTGTTTATAATGTTGCTGACTTTACAGCAGCTGAGATATAACCTGAGTTTTTTTTCTTCCTTTTTTTGTTTTGCAGCTTCTTAGACAGGATCGATGTTGTCCGGCAGAGCGACTACACACCCACTGATCAGGTGAGATGTTCAGACTCCTGCAGTCATTCACACTGAACCACTCTGTATCATTTACACAACTCTGACTGCATCTGCCCACTGTAGTGTTGAGACAATAAATCCTTTAATCGATGAAGTCAAATAAAAAAAATACACTTATTCCAGCTTCTCTTGTGCTCCTTGCGATTCCTTAACTTATTCTCTTCTTATCGGTTTTTCTTTCCAGGACCTGTTGAGATGCCGAGTTCTGACATCCGGGATCTTCGAGACGAGATTTCAAATAGACAAAGTCAATTTCCAGTAAGATGAGATCAAATTCATTTCAGATAAAGAACTTTTATACCAATGTTTACAATATGCAAGATACACAGATTTTACAATAGAGCATGTTTAACCACATTTTCCCCTCAAAACATCATCAGGATACTTTGTCTTCAACCAGTGTAAATGACACTTTAAACTTCCTCTGTCTCGCAGTATGTTTGATGTTGGAGGTCAGAGGGACGAGCGTAGAAAATGGATCCAGTGTTTTAACGGTAGGATGTTTGTTGCTTATAAAGATTTAAACGAATAATTTAAAAATAACGATTGACTCTCAATTTTTCATGAGATCAGTGTTTCTTGTGTGTGCATCTGATTATTTCAAGTTGTGGAATGTATGTCGTTGTTAACCCTCCTCTGTTTCCTGTGTGTGTGTGTGTGTGTCTGTGTGTGTGTGTGTGTCTGTGTGTGTGCGGTACAGATGTGACAGCCATCATCTTTGTGGTGGCGAGTAGCAGCTACAACATGGTGATCAGAGAAGACAATCAGACCAACAGACTACAGGAAGCCCTCAACCTTTTCAAGAACATCTGGAACAACAGGTCAGAGCTTTTGTTTCTGGATTTTGTAAGAAATTCAAAAGTGAAACAAATTATAATTAGATCACAATCTGTTCAACACAGAGAGATGAAAGGAGGAAATTAAGCTCTTTTTTTTAAATACATACAGTATTCACACTTATGTTCCTACATTACATTTACTATACATTTATTACAGCAGTAAAGTGCCCTGTAATGCTGTGTTTTGCTTTAAAAGTAGAAGTTAACAAAAGTATTGAAGAGTTTTGTTTCCTCTTTATATTCTCTCTCTATGCTGTGATTGTACACATACACTTTAGCCCTTAAAATGTAATCATACTTACAATTAGTGTAAATGTGAATGTTACTGACTGCTCTGAGTTCGTTCTGAATTCCCCCCCGACAGGTGGCTACGGACCATCTCGGTAATCCTCTTCCTGAACAAGCAGGACCTGCTCGCCGAGAAGGTTTTGGCAGGGAAATCTAAGATTGAAGAGTATTTCCCGGAGTTTGCACGTTACACTACACCTGATGATGGTGAGAGGTTGACGCTGATATCTGTGTGTCTGACACACATCCATTTATCTTGATGTGTAGCGGCTTTTTTCAAATGGTTCAGTGCAGATAATGAGCTAGATTTACTCAAAATACAACAACGATATAAATAGTCTGAACGTTAAAAAGACAGAGACTGTTTCTGTGCATTGAGTAGTTACTTCAGATATTTGGTCATACTCAGTTTTGGTTTTTCCCTTCAAATTAAATGTTTTTGATCATCTGACTGAGGCACAACTTAATTTACAACCTGTCTTTTTATCCAACTCATTTTGTTTGTATATGTTTCTGTTATTGAGCTGCATTGATGCTCCACACTGTGCAAAGTCTCCTAGATCTGAGGTTTCTTGTTTTCCAACAGCAATACCAGAGCCAGGGGAGGATCCTCGCGTCACAAGGGCAAAGTACTTTATCCGGGACGAGTTTCTGGTACGTTCACACCTCATGTTCTACCTGTTCTAGTTTGTTTCCTTGTACATTGTATGTTTTTATGCCTGTTGATGAGTTCATCTGACATTAACTTCTCTTTGCTTGTGTGTCTCCTGCAGAGGATCAGCACAGCCAGCGGGGACGGCCGGCATTACTGTTACCCCCACTTCACCTGCGCGGTCGACACAGAAAACATCCGCCGCGTCTTCAATGACTGTCGCGACATCATACAGAGGATGCACCTACGGCAGTACGAGCTGTTGTGATGGGGAAGCGGCGCCCCTGCGACTTATTTACCTACCGTCCTACCTATCTTCCCCCGGCCCCCCACACCCCAGCCACCACCGACACGACCAGTTAGCCAATCACCCCCCTCTCCACTTCCACCAACTTCACCAGACGACCGAGGGAACAAGCGAGCGACTGACCGCCTGCCCTCCCCTCCACCCCGATACAACTCCTGCCGCCAACACAGTTTCAGAACAACCCCAGCGTGGAAAGAGGTTTTGTTCTCATGGATTCACCAACAACAGTTTCATCGACTATTATCCAGGACTGATTCCTGTACTCAGCCACACTTCGACCCATGAAAGAGGGTCGAGACTGGAATCTTTGTGCAGGCTATTCCTCCTTTTAGCTCTCTCTCTCTCTCTCTCTCTCCCTCGCTCTCTCTCAGATATATGAATACACACTCGCAGGTACACACGCACCCACACGACAGACATTCAGAGCCTTTAAATAGGTTTTAGTGTCTCATATCACACACACACACACACACACTTTTAATACCAAGCCCTCCTGCTTTTAACAGTCGGCAGAGGCTGGATTCAATAATGCATCCTGAGAGAGAGGTAGTTTATTCACCGCGTGCTGACGACGATCCAGGTGGAGACAGATAGAAGAAGAAGAAGAAGAAGAAGAAGAGAAAGATGAAAATGGATGGAGGGTGGCAAACTGACACAGCGGAGAGCTGTGAGCCTTTTTTCTTTTCGTGCCCGAGGACGGACTAATTGACTACCGGCTGCCTGTGGTCGTGAGCGTGACTCGGACATACGAACACATGGCTCACATGACCTGCTCTTCAGGAAATCGTTTGAGGCGGGTTGGCAGAAAACAACAAAAAACAGAAAGGAGGAGAAAAATAAGAATAATACCATACAAGGCATAAATCCATGCATACCAGTGAACTTCATGCAGTGCAAAAAATCCAAGCTATATAAATATATATATATAGATATTTATATATGAGTGTATATAAATATGTATATATATATAAATATTATATATTCCTGTAATAACACAATTCAACTTTTACGTTTTTGTTAGTTTTTACCCCATGTTGAGTGTTGGTGTACACTGTGTGTGTGTGATCTGCCTTTGTGCACCATTGAAACCCCCACTACACACACACACACACACACACACACACACACACACACACACACACACACACATCCTGGTCCCCCTGCCCCTGCTGCTAATCGACAAATACGGAAAATAAAGAAAGACGAAAGTTTTTATTTAATAAGGAAAAGACAGATTAATAAAAAAGGAAAGCATTAAGTAAAAGGAATGACTTAACCAGACTGGATGCAACATATTTACCTGGTAACACACACACACACACACAGACAAACAAACACACACCAACACCGACATGCTCCAGCCCTCACCAGCACCCTCCCTCTCCACACGAAGCCCCACCCCCTCACCTGTCGTCTTGTTCTCCCCCCCCACACACACACACCTCTCTCCTCCCCCTCCCGGCTTTAAGTACGTCTGTCTTTATTTTACTGCTGGACTATTATTCTTGTACAGACTGTAAAATGTATTATTTTGTACAACTTTATTGAAGAAAAAAAAATAACTTGTAGAAGATCCCTGTGCCTTGATCACGACTGTACATGTAAAAATGAGCTAATATGTAAGTTATGTTTCACTGCGCTGTACAGCTGGACGGGTCTGTCCCACCTCGTCCGAGCTATTTCACCCCTCCACTGGGGGCTGGGGACTGGGGGGGAGGGGGGAGGGGCATCGGATCGGGGCGGAGGCCTTTTGTCTGTTGCTTAGTTTCCTTATATTTTGTTTAACCCCCTCCCCACACATTTGTTTGTTTATTGACTCATCTGTTTTGCTTTGACTCTCCTTTGGTTCATATAATAGGATTTGAAGAAAAAAAAAAATGAAGAAGAAAGAAAAAAAAAAAAAAGATAATCAGACACACCACCTTAATGCCGTGTAGTGAAAGATACTGAACCCTAACACAATTTAATATATATAAAATATATTTGAGATTTTATATTTTATATATATGTACTGTACACTTATATCTATCTCCCTTGTGAGCTGTCCCCCAGCTTTCCTTTGCTTTCTGTCAGTAACATCTGCATACATTTTCAGAAGGTGGCGATTCTGGGTGCAGTGGGATGGGGATTAATTTCTTTTCTTTTTTTTATTTTAGCTTTAACTCTTTTGAAGGAGAGGGGAATATCCAATTGCAAAGCATTGCTTGTTTCTACATAAACCAAATTCTTTTTGCTTAAACAAGAAGAAAAGGTTGTATTAAGTGTTTGGTTCATTCCTGGTCTCAGTCCACTAGATCCTCACCTGAGAAACGCATCACACACACTCCAGTGGCCACTTTGTTAGGAACACCCAGTGAAAACTGATGCAGTCTAATGCTACAGTCCTGCAATGAGTCTGACTTCATCATGATGAGGTTAAACTCAGTGTTAGAAACACCTCCCAGTAAAGCAAGATGCCTATACTGATGTTTATTTACTTGTAGGTTAAAGTAAGAAGATAAACAGTATCAATATTCAAGTTAAGATTACTTAACTTGAATATTGAGTGACTTACAATAAGTGCATTCAACCCCGAGGGGAAGATCCGTTTCATTAATAGTTATATCACAAATGTCCATTATACATCGATATGTTGTCAATGCATTTTACAAGCACAGTGAGGAAGTATAACAATCAGTTTAAATATTCTACCCAAGATTCCCACATTGCTGTTAATCAAGTGTCCACTTTGAATAAGTTGACATTTATCATTATAATTATTGATAGACTGATAATTTTATGTTTATATATTTTTGGGACATTTCTCTCAGCCCTAGGTTTTAGCACTTATTAAAACTGGAGATTACAAAGTGCTTTACTGGGAACAGGGTAAAAGAAGAACAAATATGAGTTCAGATGCCAATTTTAAAAAAAGGATGATGTTCTTAAGTTTGCTAACAACAAACTGTTGCCTCCAAATCCGTAAGGTTCAATTTGATTTCTCTCTGAAGCAGAAATGCATATTGTTGCATTAGACTGCATTAGTGTCCGGTAGGTATACCTAATAATCTGACAACTGAGTGTCAACTGCAACAGCAGTGAAGCACACGACTGTCACAGACCCGGGTTCCTTAAACACACTAGTTTCCCCATCAAGGTTTATAAAGATGCAAATATGGTTTCAGTCATGAACAAGACACCACAGCTTTATTTCTCCCAGAGTTGGATTGAACACAAGTTATTATTTCATTTGGTTTGACAGAACTGACACGAATATCGTAGATCCATTTATAGTCAATAGAACACTCATGAGAGGGGTCTGCAATGAAAGAATTAAGAACGAGCAGTTTTCAACCTTTGCCGTTTTACTTTGACTTTTAAAGTGTGTATATATGAGGTTGTTGACCAATATTCTACAGCAACCGGATGTAAATGACTTTCAAAAAGCTCCAAACTCAAGAATCAAAACAAACTACAGTCCCAACATTGAGATTGAAGAGTAGAGAAGCGGTACGTCACATGCTCATCTGTCATCATAGAGATCTTGCTGATACCACTTCTATTTTCACTGGAGCAGCAGGTTTATGAGCTGAAGGTGATAATTCCTCCTTCGCTAACATGATCAACTGAACACTTCAAGGGTCACACTTCAATGCAGTTATTTCATGTTCTCGTCTCGTTAATGCAAAGAACGGAGAAGTGAGTGATGAAAGGTGATGCTCCTCTGAAAGCTCAGGTGATACTACACCTGTTGTCAAGGTGGTTCAGCCCGATAGTCACTGTCAACTAAAGCCATTCTGTTGATTTAACTACCCAATACACAGCATGAGCAAAGGTACGATGACACCAGAATATAAAAATAGTGTTTCCCAAAACATGGGCATGAATATGCAGCTATAACAGCCTACGTACTCCAGGGAAGGCCTTGCAGAAGATTTTGTAAATAAGCTGCTGGATTTGTTCTGTTCAGCCAAAGTTCAACATAAACTAACCATGAGAAACATCCCAAAGTATACAAACGTGTGTGGAAAGTCCTTTTTGACCATATATTATAATACAGCTGGATTTCTACTCTTTATTCAAGGCTCTTTTAGTAACTTGTCAAAACACTTGTTTTACCCAAGCTTCACTCACATTCCGAACAGTGCGTCTCTTCCCTGCTTTCATGGGTTTTCTCCACCAGTTGGTGCAGGTATGATGTGGTCTGTGGAAAGGTCATCCCCCTTCCTGGTGTTTTATTTGTACAGATATTAGATATGGAAGCAACTAATGAGGTTACAAATTTGAATTTTTATAGGCAGTCACCAAGGACTCAGAATTGGGTTTCACTGCCAAGCAGGTTGACACATAGAAGGGATTTGCTGTGGTGTATTTGTGCAAGTATAAAAATATAGATAGGTAACACACATTTGATATAAATATTTTAAAAATACCATAAGCACCAGAGGAGGGAAAATGCAATATGTTCAGTTAATCCGTCATTTGCCAGGAAAAGTTCAATTGTCAACACACAATGGAGAGATATAGAGAACACACATTTTGTCATGTATCTGAAGTCAATTCGAAGTTGTGTCACTTTTAAAAACTATATAAACTCGAGTGAGCATGAAATCCTTCAGACTGAAAGATGCATGTCCCCCCCGCTCCACAAGAGGGAGCAAGACTTTAAAAACAAACGCTGCATTAAAAAAAAAAACACGTGGGCCGAACCGGACGACTAAATGTGCTTCCTCCAGCAAAACCCCGCCTCCACGTTCCCATGCATTGGCGCGATTCCCCATCCGCTCTCGGCTGCTTCTCCTCCCCGGCTCCTGGTGGTGGTGGCGGCGGACTGACTCGGTTGCGGAGCTGCGGGTGAAAACATGAGTGCGGCGGGTAGTGCTCGCTCCGGTCCGGCGGCCGGTCCGGTCCAGCAGGGGCTGAAGGAAGCGCTGATCGAGACGCTGACTGCCATCCTGTCCCCGGTGCAGGAGGTGCGCGCTGCCGCGGAGGAGCAGGTCAAAGTGCTGGAAGTGACAGAGGGTGAGTGGTCGCCTGCTCGGGGGTGAAAGGGTGAGGTCCCCCGGTGTCCTCCCGCATTTATGACACGGGCCTCCGGTGCTGGCTTGTAACTCCATCGGCTAGTCTGAAGCGCAGCTAGCCGTCATGCCTGCATCGTTAGCCGGGGAGGGGGAAGTGTCTCCTCTCCCGGGGGCTGACGCTAGGCCGGAGAAGTTAGTGGTGACACTTAAAATGGACAACTGACGGAAACGAGCTGATCTCTCTCTGGCCCCGGGTTCGGTGTCATCGCTCGACCCGGACGAGCTCGGACAGCTAACGGCTAACAAGTCCCATCAGTCACCGGGGTAACTGAGAAGCACATGCGGGGTAGGCTTGAGCCTCCACCCGCCTCAGCTCCATCGCTGGACCCCTGGTCGTCCCTAAAGTAAACACGTCCATTTAACGCAAGGGTCACGTGTTTTGGGAATGTACGTTAAAACTTCTGAAACTATAGCAACAACGACATCAGCGCTTCAGGAACCAGCGCAGTGTCGCCACAGCCCACGTGTTATTACGTCATTTAGAAGTTAACTTTTTCTTATGACTTCATCCATCGCCTTCGCTAAGGAACCACAGTGACCCCCCTTGACAGAAGTTCCCGCGAAGATGCGTCCGGCTGATCCCGCCCAGCCGGCCCCAGCTTCCTCCATCATCCTCCATCATCCTCCATCAAGTAGTTTATAGATCGAGCGGTTGATGGGTAGAGAATGGATCGACAACAGTTTTAATAATCGGTAGTTAACCATCTATAAACTCTGTGTAGTTTCAGCTTGGTGGCTTCTCCTTGTTATGTTGGGTTCTTGATGTAAATACTCTGTTCTTGTAGCCCTGAGCATCATCAGGATACACACAGTCCCAGTCTTAGACATCAATATTTGTTTCTGTTGCTGGATAGATGGATAGGTTATTGTATTTAGACTCTGACACATGATGTTTAACCTATATAGCAAGGGACACGGTTCTGGGCCAGGAAACCTTCAGGTTTGAGCAGGCTGTGGTTGGCAGCAGGTAAACAGTCCAGTGTGGAGAGCAGAGAAATGCACCGGCTTTCAGCTTTTTTAAATTGATCTGAGTTCACAGATATTTGTTGATGGAGATCAGCCCAATTGCGTCTGGACCTGAATCACATTTAATACGTTTCACTGTTTTGTGTGGAGCAACGTGTGATGTAAGAAAGTAGTCGGACTGAACAAGCTGTATGGAGGATGGAGTCTCCATATCTGCTGTCTACACCTGAAGCCCCCAAATATTGGCCATTCATATGGATCATACAGTACAGAATCATTTTCACATTATAAACTCACACCATAGAGACTTCTTTCTTTTTTCCTCTCGTCCTCCAAGTCCTGTTGATTTGAAATATAATAAATGTTGGAGCCCATGTCCGTCATTTGAAATGATAACATGTGACACCTACTAGAATAGTTGCACCTTTGGTCTCAGGTTTACAGTTATTTAAACAATGAGGTGTCATGGAGGCCTTTACATTGGCCTGACGTCTGATGATACATTTAAACAGGACTGACGGATACAGTAACGTGCGGCCGTAGCTTACAGTTCACCAGACTTCCCATTGTCTGTGCAGCCATCCTCGTGCCCGTGGTGAAAGGCTAATTGTGCACGGTGTCTGTCGGCCGTGCCGCTGTGGGGTTGACCCTTTCCGCTGGCCCCTCTCTAAGGCAGACGTTTGATGCAGGATGGTCAGCACTCACATTGTCTTCTGGCGCCTGATGTCACTCTTAGTAAAACCCAGGGAGCGGGACAGAGCAGAGGTTGATCCTGATCCCGAACTCTGGGTTTACCGCTCACCCTCTGCATGCCGGCCAGGCCAGGTTCAAACAGGATGTTGTTAGCACGTCGGGCTGGAAAACAAAGTCATATCAATATCTATCATAGTGTAATTTAATTTATAGATATGTAACAAAAGCCCAGCTCAGATTTGTTTAGTTTTTAATCAAGTTTCGTTCTCTGCTCGTTGAGAAAAGTTTAAAACCTCAACCTTCCCTCAAGGAGGCAAATTCAGCTTTTACACTGGAAAGAAATAACATGACATTCATTGAGACATCCATTTCGACTGATATGAACATTTATACAGAATCTAACAATCTGCCATATTGTCCCGCAGTGATGAATTGGGTTAATGAATTTCCGCAGCATTGATATCCTGAATAACCAAATTCCTACAGTTATTTTGGCACAGACTGTCAATAACAGCACATTCTTTTATTCTTGCGTCTTTTTTTTTTTGACCCACATCTTAAAGAGGATTCTGGTCAATCGCTCTTCACTTGGCATCACGCAGTGACTTGTTATCGTACCGGCAGTTTCCATGAAATAAACCCTGACGCCCCAAATTAATACCTGGAAAGAATTGTCTAAAAATCCTCTTTATGGCCACTTCAGTTCAGTGTTACGAAAATAATATAAAGAACAACAGGAAAGGTTTCTTTTAAAGCACAATGTAATATAACATACAAACAGGTTGTCCATGAAATGATACATTTTCTTCTCATCCTTGCCGATGTTGTAGAGTTTGGCGTCCACCTGGCTGAACTCACAGTGGATCCTCAGGGAGCACTCGCCATCCGTCAGGTGAGCAGAAAATAACTGTAGACGTAAACAGTTTTACATTGGCAATTACATATTTGTTTATTACATACCATATGCGTGAGTGTTGCAGCCTGTATCAGTTTTGTGTTGCATTATTAAATATGGCTTCCCCATTGTGCGTGTTTGCAGTTAGCATCAGTCATCCTGAAGCAGTATGTGGAGACTCACTGGTGTTCCCAGTCAGAGAAGTTCAGGCCTCCTGAAACAGCAGATCAGGTAAACAACTCAAAAACGTCTATAATTCAAATATCCTCTTGTTACAAAATGGTAATTTGAGCTCTGAGGACTGTTTAGAGCCCAACTCTTGTTTTCCTCCTCCAGGCTAAAGCTGCCATCAGGGAGCTGCTGCCGGGCGGCCTGCGAGAGTCGATCAGCAAAGTCCGCTCCAGTGTCGCGTACGCCGTGTCTGCCATCGCCCACTGGGACTGGCCTGAGGCCTGGCCGCAGCTCTTCACCCTGCTGATGGAGATGCTGGTCAGCGGAGACGTCAGTGCCGTGCACGGTGCCATGAGGGTCCTCACAGGTGTGTGATAAGAGACATGTCAACAAACCTGGAGTTTTTTCAGAATAAGTTGTTTTTAGAATGTTCTGGTGAAACAAGATACTAGGGGACAAGATACATAGGGGACATTATACCCTGTTCCAGCTTTATCGTCAATGCCAAAATTCAGATTTCATCGTTAAAAGAAAGATCTAAATATCGTACATTTTATCGTCACATTTGTGCTCTTACCTTCCCTCATATTCCTCCTCTTATAAATTTGTAACTTTTTCTCTCATGGTTCCAGAGTTTACTCGGGAGGTGACAGATACACAGATGCCGCTGGTGGCTCCGGTCATCCTTCCGGAAATGTACAAGATCTTCACCATGGCTGAGGTGCGGCTCCAGCTTTGAACCTTTTCTGGTCACTGAATATGTAACGCTTTGTTGTAGAAAAAAAGAGTAGAAAAAAGGATAAGGCAGATTAGGTCCCAAACAAGTTGTGTGAGTATCTGATACAGAGATAAACTGACATCATGTCTTTCATCTCATAGTCAACTATAAACAAAAATCTACCACAAATATAAGCCAATAAATAGAACTTGAATTAAGGAAATATTTTTCTATGTTAAGTGTAAACATAAAGGCACATCTTGGCTGTATTTTTTATTCCATAAAACAACATTTTATTGACAAATAAAATATAAAGTCCGATACCTAAATGTTGACGAATCAGGCATCCGGTGAGGAATCAGTCCAGACGGAACTATATTCAGAATACAGCTGTAGTTCCTGTAGTATTTCATTCTACCATTTTTGTCGTTGTAGTTAAATTTGGATCATTTTTTATGTTTTGTAATGCGACAGGTTTACAGTATTCGTACCCGTTCCAGAGCAGTGGAGATATTTACCACCTGTGCCAACCTCATCTGTGCTATTGAAGAGATGGAGAAGGTGAGTTAGTTAGTCATGAACACTATATCATTATTTTAGCCTGAATTAATTATAACGCAACATTTTTACTTTTGAACTGATTTATCATGTTTGGTCAGAGCTGTAGAATTTGCTTTTCAAAGATTTTGGAGTAACTTGTCAGTACTGTGATGTAACTGCCACGTTCCCTCCTCTGTGTGTGTGTTCAGGGTGCAGCCAAAGCGTTGATCTTCCCTGTGGTGCAGCAGTTCACTGCAGCGTTTGTGCAGGCTCTGCAGATGCCTGATGGACCCTCGTCCGACAGTGGTCTAAAGATGGAAGTGCTCAAGGTGAGAGACTGACGTTAGTGAGAACCTCAGAATATCGTCAGTAGAAACTTGTAAATTCAGGTGTAAACGAGGTGGTAGTTATACATCAATATGTCTTTATGTGTCTTTATATGTAGTGTACTGTAATTCCAGTGTGATGTAGTTGTCTGTTATAATTTACAGCTGGTGGTAGTAGATATATTCTTTCAAGGAATAAGGCACTGGGAAGCTTAATGTATTGTGTGTTGAAAGTAAAACATGTTGTAATAAGACTTGAAATAATTTAGTCTTTCTTTGTCTCTCAGGCTGTGACAGCGCTGGTTAAGAACTTCCCCAAACCCATGGTGTCCTCCATGCAGCAGATATTACCCATCGTGTGGAACACACTGACTGAAAGTGCAGCTTTATATCCTTCACAGAGCCAACGTGCATTGTGGGTGCATTGTGATCATATGGCAGCGGAAAGTTCACAACCCTTATAAGCTTAATAATGAGACTTTCTCCGTTGTACCTGTTCTTGGATTATTTTTTGGAGTTTTCCTTAACCAGATGTTCACTTATGTAAGAACAGAAGTCAACTACACAGAGGAAGTGGATGACCCAGTGGACTCAGATGGTGAGTGGCACTCTCACTGCTGCATGTAAGTTGGTGAGGAAGCCCTTTTCTCATCCATCCTCTGGTGGTTAATGGTTTGTTGTTGTTATTTTACAGGTGAAGTTCTGGGTTTTGAAAATCTTGTGTTCAGCATCTTTGAGTTCGTCCACACGCTGCTGGAAAACAACAAGTTCAAGAGCACGGTGAAGAAGGCGCTGCCTGAGCTCATCTACTACGTCATACTGTACATGCAGATCACGGAGGACCAGGTGAGGGGTTATTAAAACAAATGTATATTTATGTCTGATAATTGGCGTCGGGCCTGATGGTGTGCACGCTTGTTTCTTTAGATCAAAGTGTGGACGGCGAACCCGCAGCAGTTCGTGGAGGATGAGGACGATGACACTTTCTCCTACTCGGTCAGGATCTCTGCTCAGGACCTGCTGCTGGTGAGATGACATAAACCTGGGGGTCAGAAACAAGGGGTCCTGTGTAATGGTGGTAACCTTTGACCTCTACTTGCAGGCGGTGGCTGCAGAGTTTCAGAATGAGAGCGCAGCAGCGTTGGCAGCGGCAGCGACCAGACACCTGCAGGAGGCGGAGCAAGCTCGAAACAGTGGCAACGAGCACTGGTGAGAGAGAGAGACACTCTGCACCAACACTTCTGTCTCGCTTTCTGATTACATCCTAACGTCTGGTCTGGAAGCTCTGTCAAATCTGTTCCACATTCCAGCTGTAATTAATGACAGCAAAAGTGGAAAAACCCTCAAGCTGCCAAGTACGACACGTAGACGTGTGCTGACCCGGGGAAATAACACACTCTGCAGGGTTGTGCGTCACATCAGACGACACAGTTCACACAGCAGCTTTAAATTAGACTCGGCACTTGACAGTTAGTTTGTTATCTGCACACTGATCTTCTGAACTTGCCAAAAGGTGAACTTAGTGTTTCTTAATGCCAAGTTCACCCTGCAATTCAAATCGCATGACTTTAATCAGGAGTCTTGTAAAGAGTTCTTACCATTCGGCTGCTTTCAATACTATCATTCGATGATACTTTGACAGGTAAAGAATGTAACCACACACATGGCTGTTGTAGATATTAAGCCTGTTAGAAATCAGAGGAGGCGACGTGTCGGCAAGCTTCTTAAGTTGTGTTTGAAGTTCACAAAAGCGATTGGCGACTGCTGATCAAACCAGTTTGACTCTGATCTGGGGCTTTTGTCAGTGAGAACTTTTTTCTTTCTAGCTGATGCTTCTTCTTTTGTGGATCGCTCTCCCAACACTTATTTTATTCTACTGTTATATTGTGTTTTCTGAAACTAGGTGGAAGATCCATGAAGCCTGTATGTTGGCTCTCGGTTCCGTCAAAACCATCATCACAGAGAACGTGAAGAACGGTCGTATCCAGTTTGACATGCACGGCTTCCTGGCCGGCGTTATCCTCGCTGATCTCAACCTGGCAGGTGAGTCTTAGGAATACCGTAAGAAACCCCTCACAATGTATTTGAGTACATATATCATCATGGAAGTTTAGAATGTGTTTTTCGAGGCCTGGAAAAGTCATGGGAAAAAATAATCTCTCAAAAGTTTTAGAAAAGTCATGGACATTTGTCATATTCATATTTTCATGTCGTTCATTATGCTGAGTTTTAAATAATTCATTTAAAGAAATGCGCTCAAAATATAAACAGGCATACTTGGGTTTGCGTCATTTAAGGTATACTGTATGCCGTACGTGTATACCTGTGTGCGTATACACCGAGATTTCACAAAATGTTCGTCGTGGAAATTTGGTTTAAAGTTATCGAAAAGTCATGGAAAAGTCATGGAAATCCATTAGTCAAAATGTGTATGAACCCTGTATAATGTTCTTCCATAGTATTGTATTTCCTTTATTTTATTGTTTTTCCTTTGCAAGCTCCTTAGTTCCTAATAAGAAACTACTTAAAAAAATGACATCCTGTGTCTTCTCTTATCTTGATCATCACTGCTGTCTATTGTTTTTGTCTTTTGTTCAGCGGCGTCTCCGTTCCTGCTCGGCCGGGCTCTGTGGGCCGCCAGTCGCTTCACAGCAGCCATGTCTCCTGAGCTCATCCAGCAGTTCCTCCAGGCCACCGTCAGCGGGCTTCACGACAGCCAGCAGCCCTCCGTGCGCATCTCTGCGGTCAGGGCCATCTGGGGGTGAGCAGGCTTTGTTTGTTAACTGCACTGTGCTGTTGTTGTTGTTTTTTTTGTACATCAAAAAACTATAATCATAACATTTCTGCCATGAACCAACAAAGTGATTTGCTCAGCCTTGCTCTTTACAGTAGATGCAGTGGATGCCCACTAACGGTGTCATTTCAATCCCGAAAGGTACTGTGATCAGTTGAAGTTGTCGGAGAGCACCCACGTCCTTCAGCCCTTCCTCCCCAGCATCCTCGAGGGACTGGTCCAACTGGCCGCCCAGTTCAGCTCAGAGGTGCTGACCCTCGTCATGGAGACGTTGTGCATCGTCTGCACCGTCGACCCGGCCTTTACCACCAGCGCCGAGAACAAGATCTGCCCCCTCACCATTGCTATTTTCCTTAAATATAACAATGGTATTGACATACAGTAGCTCCTCTAACCACATCCTCTGATTGTCACTGTGCACTCACACTGTGCTCTTTAACCTTTCTAACTATATTATTGATCTTTTTAATGGATGCTTAGAGGATAGACATTTGCCAGTTATTAGTAAAAATCCCACATTTCTTCCCAGTGAGGACACAAACATGTTAAGTTAACACCTAGATTTGAGTTGGTGTCTTGTCTTTTCTCAGACCCTGTCTCCCTCTCTTCTCCTCAGACCCTGTGGTGGCGTCTCTGGCTCAGGACATCTTTAAGGAGCTTGCCCAGATCGAGGGCTGCCAGGGCCCCATGCAGCTGCGCCTCATCCCCACGCTGGTCAGCATCATGCAGGCTCCGCCCGACAAGATCCCATCAGGACTCTGCGCAGTAAGTGGTTCGAAGAGAACACAGAGGTTTCTGAAAGACTGTGTTTCAAATTCAGTTCTGACCTTTGTCCCCTTTGGTCCAGAAAAGTAATTCTAAATGTTGGATGAGTGAAGTGTGAAAGGGGAAGAGAGAGTGGGCATGTACTGTCTGAATCCAACCTGTGGCCGCTGCAGGAGGAAACCTGTGAATTAAGAACCTAGCCCAATACAAATATATTAATTTAGCCTATTTATTTTTCTCCAAAGCAGAATTTGCAGCAGTTGGCAGACTTTTTGTGGGCATGTCGTCCATCTTGCATACACTGTCAGTTAATATCAAATTTCCCAGTGGGTAGTTTAATAGACCTGGATGTATACCTGTGTGTTGCTGAAAAAGAAACGTGTCTTGGTTTGTAAGAAGTTACCTCAGTCATCAAACACAGAGCAAGAGATAAATGTAATTGTTGTTGTCTAAATTCTTAACTTTAGCAATGAAAGTGATAATCAACCCTGCATCAGATGAGCACAGTGCTGTGTTATGTTATCATTTGTGCTCCTTTTACATCTGCTCATACACGACAATATGTTTTACTTTTAGTAATCGATCAGCGTTCAGCCACACAAAAACAGGAACGGACTCATTTCCACTTTCTTCCTCGTCCTCTCTCCCTCTCCTTCTTTAATGACTCTGCACGTGAACACTGTTTCTAAAGCCTCAGTTTGTCGAGATCGTACACGTCCGAAACTTTTACTGGACCAGGCTCAATCTGTTCCGTGTTGTAATGTCAGTTGTTTTCCTGAGAGACAGATATAGAGCCTGACCACTTGTCTCTCCTCCCCCCTCTCTGTGTCTGTGTCAGACGTCCATAGACATCCTGACCACAGTCGTACGCAACACCAAACCCCCCCCGTCAGAGATGCTGGTGTGCCAGGCCTTCCCTGTGGTGGCACAGTGCACCTTACGGACCGATGACAACACAATAATGCAGGTGAACATCGGAACAATCTACGATCTGTTGAAACCTTTTTAATACCGCTCTCCTCACACATCACGGCCGTCCCCTCTCCAGAACGGTGGTGAGTGCCTGCGGGCGTACGTCTCGGTCGGCTTGGAGCAGATCGCCCAGTGGAGGGACGAGCAGGGGAACAGTGGCCTCTGGTACGTCATGCAGGTGGTCAACCAACTGCTGGACCCCCGGACCTCTGAGTTCACAGCGGCCTTCGTGGGCCGGCTGGTCTCCACTCTGATCTCTCGGGCAGGAACCGAGCTCGGGGAACAGCTGGACCAGATCCTCCGGGCAATTCTGAGCAAGATGCAGCAAGCCGAGACTCTGAGCGTCATGCAGGTAGGAGGAGGAGACACACACTGATACACGTCAGGTGGATCTGTTGAAACGATAACAACTACAATTTCTTTGGTGTTTTTTTTTCTCCTGTGAGAGAACACTGACATGCTGACTTATGTTTATCTCTGTACCAATTGGTGTCGATGTGCTGGTTCAGGAGTTGGTCTAAATCAATCAAAATGTTCAAACACTCAAATAACTTGATAGATGAGTGTAAAACTAGTTAAAACTGAAATTTATAATAGTTTATGACCTTGGTTTTCATGTATTACTGCCAATGTTTTACGCCTACAGCTCCAAGAGTAACAGTTATCTCCAGCACCTCACTCTCTCTCCTCCCCTGCCCCTGTTCTCTTATCCTCTCTCCCTGTTTGCAGTCCCTGATCATGGTGTTTGCTCACCTGGTTCACTCTCAGCTGGAGCCTCTGCTGGAGTTCCTGTGCAGTCTGCCTGGGCCGACAGGGAAACCTGCTCTGGAGTTTGTGATGACGGAGTGGATGAGCAGACAGCACCTGTTCTATGGACAGTACGAGGGTAAAGTCAGGTCAGAAAACATCCTCATGTCATGTAGTTATGTTTATTTCAAACCCCTGCAACAACATGGATGTAACCTATAGTTAGTTTACTCTATTACTTTTCCAGCCAATCGATACTGTGGCTCTGAAAATAAATAATACTAGTTGGCCTTAGTTCGATGTAAATTATTTCTACTCTCTACCTTTGTCTCATTTCCTAAACCCCTGCCGTCAATGTGGGGTTTTATTTCTTCCTTGCAGCACGGTGGCGCTGTGCAAACTGCTGCAGCACGGCCTCAACACTGACGACAAACGTCTCCAGGACATCGTGGTGAAGGGAGAGGAGATCTACAGTCATGAGGACGGCATCCGAACACGATCCAAATCTGCCAAAAGTAAAGCACCGAAACAAACATGTTACTTTACTCAAATACATTAATCCATAATGTAGAAAACGAAGCTTCTGAGTGGTGCGCTGTTTTGATGTGTTGATACATGATGGTGATATTGACCACGTGCTCTGTGTGTTTCTCCTCCCCAGCCCCAGAGCGGTGGACCAACATTCCTTTGCTAGTGAAGATTTTTAAATTGATCATCAATGAGCTGTCGACAGTAGTGGAGGCGAACGCCAGCCGGACGAACGCAGGAGACTGGACCCAAGGTGAGGACCGATACTACGAGTGCTTCTCTTCCATTCATTTTGTAGATATCACCAAGGGACTGCAGGTTCTCACAGTCGGCAGCATTAACCGCTTTGGACTGAATAAAGTTTCTCAGGGTGTAAAAGTCCAACGTTCACGCTTGGTCAAGTTTTGCTACACACTACTCTGAGTTGGCTCTGAAACCTAAAGAATGTGTCGGCTGACATTTCACTCACCAGCCGTTGTTGTTTGTCTCAGACTCCAGCGGTATGTGGGAGGAGGAGGAACCGGCCGAGGATGACGAGGAGGAAGATGACGGACTAGCAGGGCAGCTGCTTTCTGATCTCATTGCCTCCAACAAATATGGTACGAGAATCCCCACCGTGCATCAGCAATGTCTACATTTCAACCATCAAGTTGCTATGTCTGTTTATAGTTTTACTCCAGGTTAATGAATGAAGACTTCCTAAACCTCCCTTTGTTTTTTATTACAGACGATGATTATTATGAGGATGATGATGAGGATGATCCAGACGCATTGAAAGACCCCATTTATCAGATTGATTTACAGGTACTTTCTCTAAAGTTGTCATTTCACGTATCTTTTCTCAAACATGACCATATGGGTCAACCAGGTGGATTATTAAATCAGGAGAAGCAACATCTTCCCTAGAACGTGAAGGAAAAGGGGCAAGTGTGGCTGATGAAGCATTTGTCTTGGTGCTCGTGTGATATCTAGTGAAAATGAAGTTTGTGTATCTGATCTATTAAAGATGGAAGCATGCATGTTGCCCTTCCAGCAGCGGATGAACAGCTGTTATTTGATCATCAGGTATCCAACCACTGTGCGTCTCCTCTGTCCGCAGGCTTACCTGACAGACTTCCTGACGCAGTTCGCCCAGCAGCCGTGTTACAGCATGTTCTCAGGCCACCTCAACAACGCCGAGCGACAAACCCTGCAGTCGATAGGCCTCTAGCCCCTCCCCCCCCGCCTTGTCTGCCACTCCAAGACCCAATCCTCCATCGACCACGCCCCGACACTCTTCTATTGCCCCATCCCTTATGCTCTCATCATGAATTGACAAAGTAAAAGGTTTGGGATGTCGGTCCTGGCAGAGGGAGAGAGGACGGGGTGGGAAGAGACACATGCACTTACCCATAAGTCCTCCGTTTCTCCACACACGTGTTGGCAGGATGGATCTGCAGATGAAGAGGTGAGAGACTGCACTTAAGGTCGGAGGTCTCCCTTTCTGGAGTCATTTCAGATGGGACGAGACGAAAGAATAAAGAGTTCAGAGGCTTCAGTCGGACAATGAAATATAAACAGACTATTTTGACATGTTCAGTTTGTAACTAAGCCTGTTATTTTGATGTTTCTGTATAAATAAAGTTTAATGCATCATGGAAAACGAGACTTTACCGTTGATTGAAGGAAAGTTTAAAAACATTTACATCATGCTCTTTGGAGAGGGAGGGAACCGTTGGAGGCCTTATTCCAGAGAACATTGACTGGTTATGACCCGAGGAAAAGCTCACTGGTTATGATGGAGGGTATTTTGGAATTCACACTGATGCCATGGTGATTCACAGCCTTGTCATTCCCTCGTACCCATTGAAACTTGGGATGGAAACATTTCTAAATAAAAGTCCAGAATGGACAACTCTTCTACATTGACTTTGATTTATTTCCTGCCTCCCTGCTGTTAGAGTAAACTATTTGATCATATTTTATCATACCTCTGCACCTAGTGGCCGGAAAGGTGATGTTTCCTGTACATCCGTCCTATTCCCTTGAGGGTGAAGTCTGGAACACCATCAAGGAACACTTTCACATTTGGCATGAACATTCACCTCGACTCAAGGGTTAATTTATTTTGATATATATGACGGTCACAGTGCACTCTCAAAGTATGTTTGTGTTATTCTCGAAAATGATATCTTAAGTTCAGCTTGAGGGAATGTCTTTAACTTTGGTACAAACTTTCACATGGACTCAAAGATCAACTTCTTAGGTTTTGGTGCCCGGAGGTCAAAGGTCAAGTTACAAGTAACCTGGTGATTACATTTAACTGGTTTTCCATATCATTATTGTATTAGTGTATTTGAGCATTGTGCTTTTGTTACTTTTCTGTCTCTATATGTTGACTGAACAGAGCGGTACTTCACTCCTAGGTTGGCTGAATGTGTAACATGCAGGGTTCCTACGGTCATGAAAAACCTGGAAAGGTAATGGAATTGTAAAATGTTTATTTCAGGTTTAAAGTTATTGAAAAGTCATGGAAATTCATTGGTCAAAATGTGTATGAACCTTGAACATGGAATTGACAACACTTAATTCCGTAGGTGGCACTATGGTATGGAAGCTAATTTCCTGTGATGAAAATATTAAAAATCCTGTAGGTCATTCTTATGAGAAACTTTCTCAAAAGTATGACTAAGCAACTCATAATTAGTATAATATTCGTATTAACCCTAACACTTATTGCAACCCTAACCCTAACAATTCACAAATTGGGTTTTTCCCTTATGAAAATTGTAGAAGAGCGGGTTGGTACCAATTGATCGGGGCCGCCCGCATTTAGTGGGGTAGGGCCTACTCGCAAGTCTCTACAACCTAATTATCCATAACCCTAACCCTAACACTTCACAAATTGGGTTTTTCCCTTCCGAAGGTCGTACTCCAGAATACGTACATTTTAACCACTTTCTAATTTTCTGCAAACTTTAGTAACGATTTGAGCATGTTAACGCCCTCAAAAAGCCAATTCATTTGCCTAAAAAAAATAATAATAAGAACCTTTACAATTTCGATAGGGACTTCCAATGTTCCGTGCCTAGGCCCTGATTATATATGCAATTGAAACAGAATATATACCGTGCAATGCATTGCACACTAGCCATTGAATTAAACAGATAAATGTGAGTATTAAATTAATAAATATTACAAAAATAACATCCAAGACAGAAAGTCTCTAAACTTTCCTTTTAACACCTTTTAATCGATGTGTTAAATATTGATCCCGCTTTTCCGCCTATAAACACGGAAGAGTAGAAGTCATGATGGCGCCTCCATGTGGAGAGATGGCCGCACAGCATCTGGTCCAGGAGCAGCTCTGTCTCCAAACAAGCATCTGATCTCACACTCTGCTCTCCTGTGAACATTCAGTGAGTCCAACAGTCACTTCTTGTTCTTTTGGACATTTGTTTGAGAAGATGTTTAACTAGTGGAGATAAAGCTTGTTTGTGTTTTGTTTTTTTACAAAAGGCATAAATTCAATACTACCCCTTTGACCCTTTGATACACAAGCTATGCACAACCCTTGTATTGCACAACATGGTTAAAAAAGGACCTGTATTAATTTAATGCATGGCTGAGTGTATATCTGTTATATCTTTGAAATTAATGTATTTATGTCTTCATTAAAAATCCTGCTTTTGATTACCAGAAATCATTTTTCTTCAATTTCCCTTTCTCACTTTATGAACTGATTATTAGATTACTTTTGGCTAGATCTACAAAATAAAACTTGGAATAGAACAATATATAGTAAATCAACTGATGTGCTTTTGAAAATATTCTTCTCATTTTTATTTTCTTTAACACTAAGTCATAATAATAAGATACTAAGTCAGAAAACGGCTTTGTAAATATGTGTTTTATTGTACTGTCTCTACATGAGAGCCAGCTGCGTTCTCTCCGACGCTCCGGGCAGGTCCGTTAACGCGTCGCCCTGCTGGACCCGGTGGTACAGCGTCACAGCCGCGATGTGTCACTTCCACGGATAAACGACGGAGCTCGAGCAAGTCCCGTCTCCAGCGCCGCTCCGGGATAATGTGCGTGAGCTCCCGTTAGCCTCGATCAGCTCCCGTGTTCGCAAAACTACCGTCGGTGTGGTCCTTTCCAATCTGGGGATGGGGATGTTCTCTCCGGCGGGTACCGCGTCCCTCGCCGCGGTGACTTTGGCGCTGCTCACCGTCGTCCTCTGCTCTTCTCCGGGTAAGATCCCCGCTGCTCATCCAGGCCGCGCCGCCAGCTCCCGGTACCGGGGGTTCTAACGGTCACATCCCCGCTAACGTGATTTCCTCCTCCGGTTCGCACAGCCGGGTGTCACGTATCTGTCAGCCGAGATCATGCAGCCTGTGTCGGTGTGTGTGTTGTCAACACGACCCCATGATGCTGCTCTGCTCCTGGTTCTCTCGCTGTGTTTGTTTTAGGCCTGATGGTTACTCACTAACTAACTAACTAACGAACCCTTCAGGGAACTAGATTTAAGATTTATACTTTCTATACTTCATCAAATGTCAAAATGTTATGTTATTCTTTGTTAAATATGAGAACAAAGTGAATACATTTGTTGTTGTTGACTGTTTGTCGAACAAAAGCCTCTGAATGTGCTAATTCATAACGAAAATGTAGGTAAATAATCAGCAGATTAAACTATGGGCTAATAAGTATAATCAATAGTGTGAAGAGCCCAATCGATAACAAATGACAAATATGATTTTATATATATATATATATGTATCTGGGTTGAATGTTTGTTGTTTTGAACACTTTTATTTAATGCAGTAAGATGTACATTTATAATTTTATGTTAAAATGTTTATTTTTCCAATGTAATGTTATGTCATAATTTAAGTTTTATATAGAATATTTTTTTGTTTTTAGTTTTTCTTTATTGTTATTGATAACATTTATGGGTAAATAGGTAAATATCAAGAAGACTCAATTGCATTTGTTTCCATCTGGGTTCATACATATTTTTTTTCCGTAGATATGCATCGGTTGATTTATCTGTATTGGAAATGTTTTACCCTCTAAAATCGGTATTGGCATAGGCCCCAAGTAATCCACATAGGTTGGGCTCTAATCGTAATAGATGTGGACTATTTATTTTATGTCTTTTGTTTTCTAACAAACTACTTTAGCTGAATAGCTCAGTTTTTATCATTCATATCATACATCTTCTTTTGACTGACAGGCTCATGACACGACAAGTGCAGGAAATAACAGATGTTTCCATAATTGATTAATCTGCCAATCATGTAGTCATGCCCCCCCCCCCCCATAGAAAGTATATAGGTTACACTGCACTACAACAGACAGCCGGGCTATTGTACAGTGACATAACCAGTCAAACAGCTGGAGACTAGCTGACATATCTCATTCATATTAATGAGGTGGACAAGATAAAATAAACACCTGTCAATCTAACACAGTTTATCAGTGAAACAAACTGCTTTTAAAACTGACTTGACACTGAAGACTCAGCAGCCAATCAATTATAAACTAAACAATAACACATTTTTTGATATGGTCTCAAATTATAACAGAAGAGCCACTGCTGCTGACCCAGGACCAGTTTAATTGTGCTGTTTTTATTGGGGGTACTTTTTGTACTTTTAGCTGCCTGTTGTGGCCAGACTGTAATTTAGTGTTGCCTTTAATTATGTATGGTTGAAAGCATAATCACACCTGCTCTTTTCAACTGAAGTATGAGAAATGATCAAAACAGTTTATCTCTGTAAGTGTGTGTTAACCCTTGTCTGTCAAGCCTCAAGATTAGACAACAGAACTTAGATTTTATTTTATTTCCTCAACCTCCTTTGAATTTCTGACTTTTGAAAATAGTTGTGTGCCAGGTTTTGTATTTATGATCAAATTGAGTCAGAGTTTCTGTCATTTAATTCATAATTTAGGGCTTTTATTCAAGAATAAATGAGCATCAATCAGCATTTGACTGTTGGATTGTTGGTTTGCCAAAAAATTGAATTTATTGACTATTTGAGTCATTTCCTGATGTTGTACAGGCCAAATCATTTTTTTTGATTAATAGAAAGTGTACTTGATACATTAATTTATAATGAAAATAAGTCTTAGTTGCACTGCCATCACCTCCTTTTGTACGATATTTCTGAAAACAAGTCCTAAACCTGTTTACTTTACTTGAGCCCTGATCAGTTTTCCTGATCAAGGCTCTGGTCTCTGCCAAAGAGAAGCTTTGAATAATACATCAAGACTGTGTTTGGCCTGGAATAATAATGACGTGAAGAAAGAAGAGCCAGTACATGTTGGAGATAAATCTTGATTTTCTCTTGAAGGCAGAAGCTTTTTAAACATTCAGGAGTTTTCTCACTTTGAGTCTGTGCGATGAGACAGAAACAACAGCATGTTGCTATAACTGAAAAACACAGCATGTTGCTAAGGAGGGAAATCAATTCTCTTCTTCTTTTCTTTCTCTCATTCTGATCACCTTCCGCGATGTTGTTCTTGTGTTGCAGTCGGTGCAAATGAAGACTGCCTGTGGTACGTGGATAAAAACGGCACCTGGCACAACGGCTTCGACTGCCCGCTCATCACGTTCTGCTGTGGGAATTGTCACCGGCGCTACTGCTGCCTGGACGCCTTCAAGATGATTACAGAGAGGGAGCAGAAGCGCTGCATGCTCTTCCAGTTCAGGTGGGGGCAGCGGCTGCTATATTTTTATTTAATGATTCATATTTAACAATTTGATCCACGCCAAGAGTCAGTGTTTGTGCCTCACAGATTGAGGCTGTCAGCTGCGGGAACATGTATAATTTCCTCAACGCAAACATATACTTGGTTGTTCTTCAGGGGGATATTTATATTTATATACACACAAATTACACACTATATTGACAATAATAGTTTATTGAAAGCACCTTTGGCCCATAGAACAAACAATGCACAAGTGCAGACAAGATTAAAAGAGCGATAACCATTGTGTTGTGTGCATATACAGCAGCTCTATCGGTGTTATCTCCCACGGAGTCCAATTAAGTTGTAGACACATATTGAAAGTTAAATCTTCAACACAATAAAGTGTAGCATATGCTAAGCCGGCTGTGAGGCTAGTGGCAGGCACTGAAACGATCATCTAAACGCAGAGCATGTTATCAAGGACGGAGCTGCTCATGGTAGGTAGCCGGATCAGAAGGTGGCGACGAACCTGAGGCACAGACAAAACAGACTTAGGATCATAACGATGAGCAAGAGGAAACAAGCTGACATGAGACTTTGCTGTAGTGTTGGTACTGAGTAGGTGACTGAAGGATCTGAAGGGATGAGAGGATGAGACACAGATGTGCGAGTGGATTGACGGGATAAGAAACCAGGTCGTCACACCCAGACACACACAATAAGATTAACTGGGGATAATTCACAACACAAGGACAGGGGAAACTTGGATTACATATTCAGTCAGATACACCTTTTTTGACCAAGGTGAACCTGGTCTACATTACGATACACTTTGTCTACCCCACGGACCACTGCTGCTTAACTTTGGCAACCATAGTCCAAAATATTCCATCTTCTTTCCAGAATACACATGACACAAGTTTTGTTTAAAAAAGCTTTATGATCTCGTCCCGACGTCCCCTGCCCCTGAAGTAAGCAGTTCCTTCTTCTAGACCAGTAAAGTGTCGATGCCAGAGTTGAACCAGTTATTTGAATATTAAAAAGGCACCATCTTTGAACTGGTCCTCGAACTGCCTTGATCGAAAAGGGGTGTAAGATAAACTGAACGGTTCTGTTCCTTATGCTCCATTGGCTGCATATGATCAAATGACCAGTTTCTGTTCCCCAGAGTATAATATCATCTAATTAGTCTTTCTATTCATGCAATGATCTGTGTGTTAGGGGGTGTTTGAGTCCCCTGAGAGGAATCGTGATAATGCAGGACTAAGCAAGCTTGTATCTAAGGGGTTGCAACACGGCAGTTTTTCTCCCCAGCACTGGAAAGTGGGAACCATCCATCACTATCTGAACTGGGGAGACAGCCAGCTTCTTGATGGGCCCAGTGGGAGATCAGTTCAGCGGCTGGATGAATTGGAGGGTGTTAAGGAATATGTTTCCTTCTTTCAGTCTTCAGGTTTCAGGCAGTGTCTCCACAGGTGACCATGAAGTTGTTCTTAAAATCAGTACAGTTGATTCTCTGTCTCAAGGATAACTGTGAGGACAGAGATAGAGTCAAGCTGGCCCAGTACCAAATAGGCATTGCCATAGCAACCAAGGTCATAAAGATATGATAAACTGAGCCTCCGGTGAAGGGGGGGGGGAGGCAGTCATAACAGTTAACTGAGACTAAGATGTGAAGGAATCCGGGCAGAAACATAGATGAAGGATCTGCGCCATTAAATGATTTTATGTCTGAATCACATTTTCACTTTAAATCCTTCTAAAGTGAGTTGCAATTAGGGAGATAAAGAGGCAGGAACACACTTGAGGCTGCAAGATCAAACTGAGGAACTGTGCTCCCTTCTTCCTCACCCCTCAGCCCCACCACTCTAGCTGGCATCGCCTCCTCCATCCTCCTGTTTGTGGCCGTCATTGCCACGATGGTGTGCTGCTTCATGTGCTCGTGCTGTTACCTCTACCAGAGAAGGCAGCAGAGGGGCAGGACACCTTATGAGGGTAAGACAGAACTAATTTTATTCATAATGCACAAAATCTTTTGAGTATTTAAAGTCACTGCTGACACTTTCAGTCCAACTATATGCATGGCATGTGGGGTCCCACAGGGCTCTGTCCTTGGCCCTATTTAGTTTGGCCTGTATCTGTTTCCCCTTGGCCATGTCGGTCGTGTATTTACCCCTGTGACCGACCGTTGCCTGAAAACATAAAAATCTTCTCTCCACTGCTGTGATTCACTATTCAACTTCCTAAATAAAGCGGCAGTTGCCGTTTACACCTGGTACAGAATGTAGTAGCAAGACTGATAATTGGCTAAAAAGGTGCTATAGAAATAATGTAAATTTTTTTAATACTTTGTTATTAAATTCACAATAACAAATTTAACTCAAGAGCTTAGCAATCTGCACAGTACGGTACGAGACCCTCTGTCTTTAGACACTTGTTTTATGTCCACCCATCATGTCGTTTTCCTTCACTGCAGTCTCAATGTTTTTTATCCAACAGTCCAGCAGATCCCCATGGCCAGCTACCCACTGGAGCCTATGTACGACGCTTATGGAAAACCACTAGGACCCTCTGAGTATCCGCATGCAGGTTATCCAATGCAGGTCCAGTACCCTGGAATGCCCCCACAGTATCCGATGATGCATCCTGGACCGTATCCACCGCACCTAATGGATCCTGCTTACAGCCAGGGTAAGATTAGCACAACATCACCGGGGGACAGTGACTTGACATTCTGTTGACCTGTGGTAGAAAGGCTGTAAAATGTCCTGGTCATGATATTAAATGCACATTTGGTTGATCATCTTTTAATCTTTTGTTCAGTGACAACAGTTCTCCAAAAACTGAAAAGGACAAATAGCCTTGAAATTCCTGAATTTCATTCATTTCTAGAGGCTCTATGGATTATAGTGGTTTGTCGATTCACCACTTTTGTCCATATCATTATCAAGTATATGTTTTATACTGTGGTATTGTGATCCAGTAAACATAGATTTGCAGATTACTGTCTTGACGATTCTGACTTGTATTTTGTGTTTTTGCTCATGTTTCAGCTCCTCCACCGTACTCTCCCCCTCAGTATCCTGGTCATTGATGAGCTCATCTCCACAAAAACACAGTGGGAATAACAGCAGCTGAGAGAAATGACTGTTTTCAAGAGGAGAAGGAAGCAAGACTCAAACGCACACACACACACACACACACACACACAGACACATACACACACACACACACACACACACACACACACACACACACACACACACACAGAATCGCTCAAACAAACACTACAGCTTCACTAGCAGTGCTTCACCTGTGAAAGAGAAAGAAAGGAGGCACTTTAAGATTATTTTTTTTCTGTCCTACTTTTCTGGAATATTTACGTAAATCGAAGTAGGCACGCCGTTCCCCAAAAGCGATGAGGTATCCGGCTGGCGTCTCGACTCTGTGCGGCCACCTCTGGTGACCTCAGTTGTGTTATCTAAATTACATTACAGAAGAGGGGTACAAAGGCATTTAAAACAATGATAATGCACGTCCTTTTTATTTATCCCAGTGAGAAATGCTTTACTTCTTGCTTTTATTCAATTTGAATAGATTGAATAGGGAACTGCCCCAAGACGACATTCCGTGTCATCTCGGTCACTATTGCGCATTCTCCACATACGAGTACACGATGTCTTCATACCTACTTCATCTGTAATGTGGTAGAGGCTAATGTGAAAATAAATGGGAAATAAGGGAAGTGTGTATGATGTGAAACGTCACATGTTTGGTTAAAGGCATATATGATGTGATACAGATGTTTTGGTTCTCCCAGTTCTGTGAAAACGCCTTTAGTCACATGTTAGATTCATCTCTGTCTCTACTTCTTCTTTATATTTGACTCTGCTGAATACTTCATGATAATGTATTAGCTGCACCGCTCTATTGTAACATCTTAACATCAGCATGCTACCCATTCAAAATTATCTTTTTAAATGTTTTCTGTCTCCTCCTGCTTCTTAGATATTATTCTGAGCATTGACCTCATAAATGCAGGTAGTACGATTTACAAAGGTATTTTTTTTTTCTTGGAACATATCAGGTCAGGGGTCGAGCTGCTTCAATAAAGACAAAATGTCCGGCCTTACAATAACTAACCGTGAAGGTGAAAAAAAGAGATTAACTATTTAAATACATATTTTGTAAATTTGTTCTTAATTAATTTCAAACAATGTATTGTTATTGTAACATGAGATATGACGTTTTGGCATCTTTCCATTTGGTATTTATTAATCATGAAAGTTTCCTTGTACTGTGAAGGGTTTTCACTTTCTGGACTAAGCTGCAAAGCCAAAAATCTCTACTTCGGAAAAGTAGATTTAGCTATTCACCTCTTTTTAAAGGTTTGACATTTTGGGAAACATACATATTTCGTGTCTTGTCAAGAGTCCGATGACGAGACTGATGAGACTCATGTTAAAGCGGAAGAAGATCTTTAAGTAAAGAGTTAAATTTGTAAAGGTAGTATAATGTAGTAGAAGTACACAAAAGTAATTCTGTATTTAAAGGACATTGTTGTTCACACATTATTCTGATAAGTAAAATCAGATGAATAGTCAAAATTATCTGCTTCTGTTGTGTTACTTATTCACAAGAGTTCTTTACTAAATGAAAATACTCTAAAACAGATTTAATAGTAGCCTAATAATATTAATTCGCCCCATGATTTATAACCCCATCAGCGCTTATCTATCAGCTCTGCTATTACAAACTTATTTTTACGATATTGCAGCACCTGTATAGTGCAGATGGGAGAATGCAGGTATTTGTGAATTTCCCAAAATGTCAAACCATTCCCTCAGTTTATTTTCAAATTTTCTACAGATTAGGGCTCCAGTGAGGTCAGGGCCTGAACCTGTAAATTAATTCATCTGTTACCGGGTCTAGTTTAGCATCTTGTGCAGACAACAACAGCCCCGTGCCCTTGTAACATGTATGAACTGTAGAATATGACGTCTCTAGCATGTGTTGTACATGTGTTTGACTACTTATACGTTATGCCTGGATTATCTTTACTTTTGGTGTAATGTCTCTCAACCTTTAAGTCAAACAAGGCACATATTTATAAAAACATACTGACTGGAGAAGTCTGGTCTTTCTTACACACAGTTCCCTGAGACGTAGTGCTGTGTCTTGTCTCTCCTCTAAACCATGCAGTGAATCAGATGACAGTTACTCCTGTTAGTTTACAGTAAACTATTTATTCCGATGGTGACGTCCACGTGTACAGATCTGTTGAGCCTTTGTAAAGCACATCGAGAACACTGGACTTTTCTTTGGCAGATGCTTTCATCCGTAGTTTCACCCGACAAGATGTTTCTGTTTATTTGTGCTTCTAAACCAACTCAGTTTGTGTGTTAAATGAAACTGACACCAGTTGACAAAATGACTTGTCTAGATGAGGCTGCTTTTGTCTGTTGTCATATGGATGTTATGACATTGTAATATAAAGAGATCGAGTGAAAAAGTTTTTATTTCTATTAACATAAAATTTAACTTTGGAATGTAAAGTACAAAGGTCTTCTGTGTCCTTTTGTTGTATTTTTAAAGACATGTTTTCTTGAGGAACATGTGATAAAAGAAGAATATTCTGTGTTTACAAAGCTTTGACCACTAGATGTCGACATCAACCACCAGTCAATGCCACATGTGTTAAGCTGATGGAAAGGATGTATGTACATCTTATAACATCCGCTTAAAACACACTGATTATTATTTACGTATTATAAAAAGTCAATTCTTTTAAATTGTTTCCTAAATTTATGGTTTATGTTTTAGAATTATTTTATCTACTTAGAAATATACAAGTTCAGTGTGAAAGTTGCAATTTAATTTATTCGGGAAAACATTGGGGGGGGGTGGCCAGAAGGAAAGACTCTTAAACCTGACCACATGCTATTTCTCATTAAAGTATTATTGATATTGAAAAGTAAACTTCACATTCTCAGTTCCATAAATCTGTATTCCTCTCAATGGTTTCATACTGTCTAATTGAATCTTAAATTGAAACTTTTAGATTTTTTATCAGATGAAAAGGTTTTTTAGTTTATTCATGATGTAACAGTCTAATGTATAAACAGTTGTAAATTCTCATATTTGCATTTGAATCTAACAAATCATCTGTTTCCCTCTAAACCCCTGGCTTTCTGGTGTTTATATAGTGCCTCTTGGAAAATTCGATTATTTTTTGAACTTGAACGTTTCTTTTCAAGGAAACAAGGAATATAAAAAGCTCGTAAAAACAAACAGTGATTTTTACGGGCTATGGCAGAAAACCTAACGTGGAACTCTCAGCTGTTAACATGAATCATTTCTCAACAAACAGCCAGGAACGAGTCTCAATATAAACACAAATTGTGTAACAGAGAGTCTGTGTAACACAGCTCTGACATCTCTGTAAACTTCAGCCCTTCCCATTACCTTTAAAGGAGTGTGCACCCTGAACTAAATATGGACATGCACTTTCACAGGATTTCGAAGAATGTCCCAGCCTCACAGTCGACTTTGATGATGTGAGCCCCTTGCAGTTGGTCACTGGTACCCCTCACTGCAGCACTGCGAGTCCAGCCTCTTTGCACCAGGATTGATGCCTCTGGTGAGCGGGACTTGACGGGACAGCAGGACATCGGCGTTGTGCTATGAGAATACTTGACTTCTCACCACAGGAGTGAAATTAAACCATATTTTTACTTTTTTGATCAGGGATTTACTGTTCAACTACCATCAGCACCTCCAAAGAATTCTATCTTCCTCTCCTTGAGTGTTGCCCTGTTGTCCCCAGATCTGTTTTTTTTTTGTGGGCCACCATGTCCAGGAGAAAGGTGAGAGGCCTGACCCGCACAGGCCGCCAGGTCAGCGAGGACCCTGACCTGGACAACCTGCTGTCCACCCTGTCCCCCGAGGAGATGGAGGAGCTGGAGAAGGATATCATGAAGGTGCCTGACCTCAACCTGGAGGATGGGAAGATGATGGACCAAGGGGAGAGCCAGCCTGCGCAGCCACCTATAAGCAACAACGTTGGGGACGCTAAACTGAATAGCAGACGGGAGAGTGACACTAAAGGGAGGCTCAGTCAGAGGGAGCAGTCATTTGAGGTTGGTGTATAATTAAATGCATTCCTTATCTTCTTTAATAGCAACTTAATTAGGAGTTTACATGAGGGAAGCACCCTCTTTATGATGTATATGAATATACATTATTGTCTTTAAGGTTTCAGGAGAAAGAACCTGCACATGTGAAGGGTTAATCAAATCAAACAACCACATATGACTGATTACAGTATTACATAACATCCAGTGTCCCAGGCTAATGATAGCTTTCATGTTCCATTTTTCATTTAGCTTGAAGCAAACTGCCAAGTGGAGTTCAGTCCATCAGCTCATAAATACTGTTCCCCAGAGTGGGTTTCTGTGCCAGGGAAAATATTTATTTCGCCTCTGAGGCTCGCTTGAATCCATTTCACCTCATGAATCGTCTCCTTACTCGCAGCAAACTGCCTCTTAAACACGTGAATAATAATTTTTATTATGACACACCATAAAAGATTTTCATCACAAAGAGCCCTCGTCGGTTGGAGTGTCACGGAGCCAGATTTCTAGCAGTTTCTGTGTTTAAAGCAGGGGCACTTCAGTGGACGCAGCGGCCGCCCTGCGGAGCTTCTTAATCCCAGCCTAATGGAATTCCTTGGTTGATTGCTCCTACGCTTGTTGCCTTTTAAGGATAGGTCTGCCAGGGCCGCGGGCTCATGCAGCAAAACAGATGGAGTCTTACAAATCAAACACTTAGCAGGCTACTCGCTGCATGTGTGTGTCCCTGCACTGTAGAATATGGATCCCTGTCCTTTTGCCGACTGTAAACACACATGCCACATTGTGTCATGGAGGAGGTGTTTGTTTACTGTGAGCGGATGGATGAGGTGCTGTCTTACAGGATTACAGTATTTACACACAAGTATATGTATGATTTCAGAGATGTATCATATTGTACATGTCATACTGTATAAACCAAATCTGTATTAATAAGCTATTATCTGTAAAAAAAATAAAAAAACTGAACATGGACGTTTTTGTTGAAATAATACTGTAATTATTTGTTTTTGGTGTTGACTCACGTTTAACTGGTATTCTTTCTTTCACGTCACATTCATGCTCGTCCTCCTGCAGGGGGAGTCGAAGAGGGAGAGCCGGAAGCAAGAATACCTGAGGAAGATGGGTCTGAGCCAGGAGGGCAACGATGACATCGATGTCGGACTACGAAGACAAGCTAGCATCTCGCGCGAAAGAGAAACCAGAGTGGACGACAGAAACAGCAAAGATCCTGAAAGCTCAAAAGAAGAGCGCAGTCAGCTCTCGAGTAGATACAGGAAACAGGAGAGCAACAACAGGGAGGTGAAAGAGGAGAATAGTGACAAAGAGAAATGTGAAGATAGTAGAATAAGAGACAGAAGAGAAAACAGAGAGAGTACAGGCAACAAAACAAAGGATATGATCTCCAAGTTACAGGAAAGGAAGGAAGTAGGTAGAGAGAAGGAGAGGAAAGAAGACTGCAGGAGACGAGATGACAGCAAAACCAAAGACATCATCTCAAAGCTACGAGAAAAAAGTGAAAAGGACGCAGGAAAAGAAAAGGATCGAAAATCTGAGGGTATCAGGACACAGGGTCTTGTCTCTAAAATGTTGGAGAAACAGAGCAAGGTAGAGGAAAGCCAGGAGAGCAAATCAGAAGAGAAGAAGTCGAAAGCAGAGGAGAAGAAAGCTGAAGATAAAACCAAACCTGATGTGAAACTCGAGCGACAGCAGACTGAGAAGGACGAGGGGCAGGTGAAACACGACAAGGCCGAAAAAAGGACAGATAGAGAGGAGCTGGTAAACCACAGCGACCACGTGAAAGAGAAGGAGAAGAAAGCAGAAGAGGAAAAAGATTCTACTGGAGGAAAAGTTAAAAAAGCTACAGAAACGGAGAAACTTGATAATTGTGTTGCCAAAAGCAGCCCAAACAGCAAGGCCAAGGTGGAAGAGGAGGAGGACGAAGAGTCGAGCATGTTTGATGAGCTAATGGAGCAGGTTCGAAGCAACGACCCCTCCCTCAATGAGCTCATCGTCAACAACTCAGAGGTTATCAAGACCAAAACACTCATCGAGTTTGCAGGGGCTCTGCACAACAACACGAACGTGAAAACATTTGCTTTGGCCAACTGCCGCGCAGACGACCATGTGGCTTACGCCATCGCTGGCACAATACGCAACAACAAGACCATCACCAGCGTCAACGTTGACTCCAATCATCTCACCGGCAAGGGCATCCTGTCCCTGATCCAGGCGCTGCAGCACAACTCCACTCTGACCGAGCTCCGCTTCCAAAACCAGCGTCACATCTGCGGCGGGAAGACCGAGATGGAGATGACCAAGATTCTGAAAGACAACACCACGCTGCTCAAACTGGGGTATCACTTCGAGTTAGCCGGGCCCAGGATGACCACGACGAACATACTGAGTCGCAACATGGACCGGCAGAGACAGCGGCGGCTGCAGGAGCAGAAGCAGGCCCAGGCCAACGGGGAGAAGAAGGGGACACTAGAGGTGCCCAAGACTGGAGGTGGAGGATCTCTAAGAAGCTCACCCAGAGCCTCCCCGAAACCTTCTCCCATACCCTCACCCATGCCCTCACCGAAGCTGACACCCAGGAGACGAGCTGGAGGTTCGGCTCCACCACCACCCCCACCTCCCCCCGGGGGTGGACCTCCACCTCCTCCTCCTCCTATGATGGACGGAGATGCCCTGAGGAACTCTCTGTCTCCAGGTGGTGGCAAGAACACAAGGGACCAACTGCTGGCCTCGATCAGAGGAACCAACGTCAAAGGACTCAAGAAGGTACGTGTGGCGGGTTCATGGGAAGGTCTGCTCAGCCCCAGCACATTCAGACTTACTTACGTTTTTATTTTTCCCACAGGTGCCGGTGCCAAAGTGGTTGCAGTGATATTTACTGTCGGAGTATAAAGTGAACAAGGCGAGCAGGAGGAGAACCTACGCAAAGGAGGTGAACTCTACACTCCCTCGGCTGCGGCGGGACAGATGGAGAAAGTAAAACATAAGTGTGTTGGATGAGAAGCCGTCACTATGAGTTCTCCCCTCAAACACTGGACCAAAAGGACTCTGTGGAGAATGAGTGACGCGGGGCTCTCTATCATCCGACTGCAGAAAGTTCCATGAGTTTGCTTCTCCACACTTCTCTACACTCTCTACATATTGACGCTTTGCTGGTTATTTGCACTAGATGATATGAAGCCGATCATGTAACATGTTGGCATGTGTATGCATCTGAATGTGAGCGTGGCGTGTGCGACGAGCTTAACAAGAGATTCAAGTAACTCTATACAAATGTTTAATATACAAAGGTTTATTGATGATATAGTGGATATTCATTCGGCGTTTATTTATTTATGCAGAGGGTGGCCACCTTGTACCTGTCAGCTGTAAATCTCTTCAAACGGGGAATTCTGAGATGGCGGAAATATCAGGGAATTAACAAACATGGCGGCCTGACTTAAGAAAACCTTGGTAAGAAAAACAAAAATAAGGTCAAGGAGGTGTTTGATTGTGTGTCTCTTTGCCAAATCTCAAGACATCTCAGGCAGGGTTTATCAGATTGGAGAGCGGCCCAGCGGAGTCCTGGTGCATGACGAAAGGGTTGAAGCATGGAAATAATTACATGATGCATTTTTTTTCTTCAGGAAGTGCAAATTGGCTGTCCTACAGTATCTGATGTTATATTTTGTACAGGATTATTGTAGCCTGGGTGTTATCTTTCATAACTGTTTATGTAATACAGCTACGTGTCTTAACCTTTTTTGGGGATTCGGAAAAAGCATTACAGGCCTATATCAACGCCCCTGTTGATTTACGTTGAACTTTTTAACTGTATGTCATTTCTAATAGAATGTGACAATCGAAAATCAGAGTGGCACTCATGTGTACTGTGTAAAGGAAGATTCTCTGCCTGTATGTCTTTAATAAAAGATCCTGGTATGTCTGCACTGACACAGTTGTAACGTTATACATGGCTGATATCATTAAGGAAAATAATATGCATAGTATATGTGAAATTAAATTAACTGACTTTTTGCAATATTTTTCAGTGCGATAAATCAAGGTGTGTATGTATTAATATCTCTTGAGCTGTCATTTATTGTAATGGGTTCATTTTGAACGTGAGATATCTGAAAAAAGTCTTGAGGGTATTTCCTCAAATTTGGTATAAACATTCACTTCGACTCAAGGATGAACTGATTTGATTGTGTTCAGAGGTCAAGGGACAAGGTCACTGTGATCTAACAAAGAACATTGTTATATCATATTTTTAAACTGAGTAGATAGAAGTTATGTGGAAGACATTCACAGTATATGCACAGTTGCAACCAACCTGCAGCATAAACCTCATAAGATTTAAAGTGCTTTTATTCCTTCAGTTATTGTGTGAATCTTGAAACTAGTCACTTGAGTCCATTTCAAGAACTTCTATGTCGTTCTAGACACATTCACATGTCTGTCCCTCTAAAACCAGCAATGAGAAACCTTTAAAGGATTTATTGCTCTCTCTGTGACATGTGAGAAGCTGCAGGGAAACAGTGGGAGTTGTCTCATGTCTTCCCAGCAGCCGGGGAGGCAGCCATCATCCTGGGTGTTCAGAGTCGAAGATGAGAACCGCAGCTACAGGCGAGTTTATGTCTCCATCGCCCGGCCTCAGCCTCCACATCCACGAATTGCCTATATTTGGTCATTTCTCGATGAAGCCTTGCTGTGCAAGTCATTCCTTTCTCCTTCCTAATAATGGGCAGCGGGCCAGTGGTCTGTCTCTCGGCTCGAGCTGCTCCCCTGACCAACAGAGGAGGAGGAAAGAAAATGTTTAGATCACCGCAGAACATAACCCTGTTGACAGTATAATGTCATACATTTCTGGATTGAAGTCACAGAAAGTAGGCGTTATAGTATTGTTTAGTTAACAAGTTAATGTAAATCAAAGTTTTTAACTAAACCTGAGGCCTTTTGTGGACTCTGTGGGTTTCGGGTCCTGTCGCAGTTGCCCATTTGTCCTGTTGGTGAACTCTTCAGCGGAATAATATCAACAGTTTTGGTGTTTTTCTCCTCATGTCTCATGTCTTTTCCAGAGGATGATTTATTAGATCAGAAGTGTGTTACCTCTCAGAGATGTGAAAGCTGTCACCTCCTGTGGAGCACCAAATGAATCTGGCAGTTTTCTTCATAATATCAGGGAAATCGTCATCTTCTAATGACTCATGTAATCTCTCAATGTTCCTGATCAAGCTGTTTTTGTTTTTGCTATTTGAATCTGGAACTGCCTCCTTCACAGACTACGGGAGGCCGAGCCTGTTGATATAAGTTTCTTGAGTATATTTTGTTCATTTTACTTTTCTTGACTTTACAACTAATCATTATGTGATCTTAGCCTTGTTTGTTCTTTCTTTATCTTGCTCCTAGAAGGTGGTTGCTTATCTAATACATTTATAACCCTTTTTCTACTTTATAATGACTGAGGTAACTATAAAAGTACACCTCCTTCCTTTGATACACTGACTCACCCCCATTTCCCTAAAGACAACAAAATATCTGTTATGCTATTTCGGTGCCTCCTCTGAAGAGACCTGCTGGTGTTTGTTGAAACATTAATGAATGCTTAATGTTCTGAATGTTCTTAACAAACATGAGTCACAGGATTAAAAATGTAACAACAGTGGACTATAACTCAGCACAATTAGTGTGGTAGAAAACAAACTTGAGAAAGTACAGTAAATATTCAGAATTCTTCTTATTATTATTCTTATAATTATAGTTCTTGTTCTTGTTCTTGTTCTTGTTCTTGTTCTTGTTCTTGTTCTTGTTCTTGTTCTTGTTCTTGTTCTTGTTCTTCTTGTTCTTCTTGTTCTTCTTGTTCTTCTTCTTCTTCTTCTTCTTCATTTTCCTCTTCTTGATTTATTACTGCCAGATGATAGCTTGAAAACACTATACTATTTACTATTTATTTATTAATTACTCAATTTTGTAAAAGAGGAACATAACAAGAAACAAGTGTACATGGGGTTATATCCAAAAATAAATTAGTAACATACAAATAAACAAGCTGGGGGGGGGGGGGTATGTATATACAATATACATACAAATCATATAAATATCCTCTACAATTTAAAGATATTAGTTTTCACAGCCTTTTTTTTGGATGATTTGGAGGATCAGGAGAGGCGGTGGTCCAGTGGCAGAAACTTGGACTATGGGCAGAGAAGGTCTCTGGTTCGTCTCTGATTCGACTCCACGGAGAGACAACAGAAGACGAACCTGGATTGATCTGTCCAAAAATCCAAGAGTCTCTCTACCCTGTCTAGTGCCCCTGAGCAAGGCACCTTACTCCCCCAACATCTGCTCCCCGAGTGCCGTACATGGTGGGTCAAAAGCAGAGGTTAAATTTCCCTACCTGCATGAATGTGCCTTTGCATGTCTGGGCATGTGTTTAGGACTAATAAATGCATCTTAATCTTAAAATGGATTTTGATATTGTTCAACGTACTTTCAAAGAAATAAAACAAGGTCCTTTGCATTTATAGATGAGAAACACTTATTATGCCTTTTGTGAAAGTGCTGTTTCATCACAGAAAGAGCAGTTTGTGTTTATGTCCTGTTTCATTTTCTCATTTATGAATTAACCTTATAGCACTCGGGATACCCCCCGCCCCTATTTGATGTCACGTAACGTCATGACGTCAGTGGAGAGATAAGCGTTACTTCCCGGTTACGTCAGGGGGGAACAGCTAGAGAACAAAATGGAGGAATATGCCAGAGAGCCATGGTGAGTCCTGAAAGAATCAAACTGCACCTTTTCCCCGCTGTGTTTTCTCGAGTCTCGTCCGTCCCTATGTGCGGATTCACGAGCTCTTAACGCGTGGGCCAATGTTTTCATGGTTCAAAACGCGACTCAACCCACTACACTGAAAACCCGGCAAGTTAGCTAGCAGTAGCATATGTGCTAGTTTCCCATTGGCAAGCGCTAGCACCGCTTAGAAACGCTGCAGTTACATCACGTTGTTAGTGACCTTGTCGGTTTTGTCTGTTCGCTCACCCGCGTGTCATTACACAGAGAAAAATAATTCATCTCTGTCGTGACGGGTGACACACGATGAAAGGCAAACATCACATTAATGTGTATTTTCAAGCTTATATCTTAGAAGTCAACTGATGCCAGATGTTGCTTTCGCATGTGGGAGCTAGTTGGGTTAGCAACATAGAAGCTATCATGGGGTTTAGCGTGAAGATTGCGCAATTGTACCGAGAAGTCAGAGTGTTTGTGTATTTGAAAAAGTAAAACTGTCCTATGTTTGATCATCTAAAGTGTGTGATTGAGCATTTGCGACAGTTCTTGCTCAGTTACTGTAGGGGTCATCACACCAGTGGGTTCATCGTACTTTGTTATACAAGAGCTGTTTGTTTATGGTGAACACAACCTGCATGTCTTACAAAACCAGATGTTATACAGCATCCATGATCAGATACTAAATTGCTGTTTAAAGTAGTTCATGAAATATATATAGGAAAAGTGGAGCTGCTATAAAAGGTAGTAACTTCTCATAAAGAGGCTGGGACATTATTATTTACATAGTTCTACTTAAGAGTCTATTTCTTTATAGAAACAGGTGGTGGCTTAAAGTTGTTATTACACTGTACTGTCACATTGTGTTATCTATTTATTTCAACTAGGCACATAAGGGCTGGGCAATCAAACAATATCAATAATTGGTGCTATATAGTTTTCATCAAGAGCAAAACAGCAAATGTTTAATATAAAACAATATATTGCTTATGCATGAAGAACAGTGGGGAGGAATAAGACTTAGTTGACTGTTATGACTGTACTGCTGTTTATCCTAAGTGTTCGTTCTTCTCCGCTAAATAAAACGGTTTGTGAAATATGTAGATATCGGCTGATGTTAATCCTCTTATCATTTTTGACTATCATCCAGCCCTATTACTGTTACTTGTGCAGGAGGGTATTTAGTTAAGTGGGTGTCCTCCATAACCACCTTTAGTTTTACTAACTCAGACATCAGTGCATGAGGAAGGTTAAGACAACACATTATGTTAGAGATAATTGTATCACGTGTTATTACAACTTCACCAGCTTTTTTCTGTGTGAATATTACACATCAGTGATCCTTACTTAATGTAAATGTTGTGTTGTTCCTTTAGCCCCTGGAGGATTGTGGACGACTGTGGGGGAGCTTTCACCATGGGAGCTATCGGAGGGGGAATATTCCAGGCTGTCAAGGGCTTCAGAAATGCACCCTCAGTAAGTTCAACCCAGAAGGTCAACATTGTTGTCTTCTGTTTTGCCAGGCAGTCAATTATTGACCCATCATCATACAGCTAAATACAAAATGTGACCTGGTTGATTCTTGCTCAGTGTAAACAATTTTCACATAGTCAGATGATAAACACAGTAAAAAAGTTGTAAATAATTGTACTGTGCTTCCTTACCAACTTTACTTCTTATTGATATTTGCATGATGCTTCAGTAAATAAATCACTTGCTTCTATTGAGGTTTCGTTTCGTCACACCCTTGTGTTGTTCTGTCTTGTAGGGGATGAGCCACAGGATGAAAGGTAGCATGACTGCCATCAAGACCAGAGCCCCAGCGCTCGGAGGTAAGAACAAATTCTCAATTTATCTACAATTTGTCTTATATTATTAATCTTTAGTATCAAATACTCTCTTTAGACGGAAGAGGTTTATGTGACCTCTGTCTATGTTGATCATGGCTTTCCACTCTCCGTCTGTATGCTAGTATGTTGCAAATAATCATGTCATCAAAACTTAAAATAGTTACATATGATATATAAAGCTAAATATACTGTTTGTACAGCCCTTGTTTAAATGCAGACATTAGTTACGCACATTTGTATACTATATCTGTGTTTTAAAATAAGAATTGAACGCCATTGTCCATCATCAATTGCTGATATAAACTCACTGTAATCCCACTGTCTCTGCTATAACATAGAACAATATGTTTATTAGTCATCATTTATCAGTTTTCGTGTCTATCAAGTTTTCTTTGAACATTGGTACAGGTATAATTCTACTGAATTTACATGATTTAAAAGTTGATTAAACAGCCTGTGTAACTCACACATTGAAATAACAGAGCTCTAGCTAAATGCAAAGATGTCTCATTCTGTTAGATTGGTTGGACCTGTTGAAATGCTCAGTTCCCTTATGTTATTTGATACTTAATAAATACTGTGGGTCAACCAAACCGAACAAAGTCCAGAAGTCTTCTTGTTTTAATTTGGTGAATCTTCTATGTGGTTGCAGGAAGCTTTGCAGTGTGGGGAGGCCTCTTCTCAATGATTGACTGTGGTTTAGTCCATGTGCGAGGCAAGGAGGATCCGTGGAACTCGATCACAAGTGGGGCCATGACTGGAGCTATCCTCGCTGCAAGAAGTGAGTAAGCTTAGAGGACCATAGCATTTGAAAGTTCTCAAACAAAATGTTAATTTTTAGCGGTTTTAATGAACCTAGGAACATTTGGCTTATCTTTCTATAAACTGCTCATCACCGTGACTTTTAACTGTTCAATACAAATGAAGAGATTCCTTAAAGATTGTTTTAGTTTAACATAGGGAAAAGTTTGTACTCTATGATCTGTGCAATATAATAGAACTTCCATCATATGCAACATATTAATAATAGTCTTTTATTTGCCAGTTTAGTAGTAGTTTAAAACAAATACACCATCGCAAACAGGTTCAAACCAAGTTGAATCTAAAAGTTTATGTGAGCTTAGGGCATGATTTGTACTAAGAGTAGGGCAACTGTGGCTCAGGAGGTAAAACAGATTGTCCACAAACCAGAAGGCCATTGGTTCCCAGCTCCTCCAGTCTGCATGCTGAAATGTCCTTGTGCAAGATACTGAACCCCAAATTGTGTGCAGGCAGTGGGTGATAGAAAGAGCGCAGAATATAGTAAAGCTACTTGACTGTGTGCATGGATAGGTGAATGTGACTTGTACTGTAAAGGGCTTCTGCTGTTGATTAGGCTACAAAAGAGCTACGTAGATGCAGTCCATTTCCTAATGTAAAATAATTTCCTGTTCCTGTGTAGATGGACCAGTAGCCATGGTGGGGTCTGCAGCCATGGGAGGTATTCTGCTGGCATTGATAGAGGGCGCTGGAATCTTGCTGACTAGATTTGCGTCTTCACAGTTCCCCACCGGTGAGTTGGACTTCTGATATCTGCAGTTAACATCACAGAACTGATGTGAAGGATTTTATTTGGAAAGAGCTGAAGAGTAAATTTTTGTTTCCATTTTGTTAACAGCTCTTAGAGCTCTGATTTGCTTTCATCTCACTTTGAAGTGTCTTCTTTTCCTCTCCAGGGCCTCAGTTCGCAGAGGAGCCTGCTCCTACAGCCATGCCCAACTCGTCATTTGGAGACTACAGGCAATATCAGTAAGGCGGCTCCCCTTTGCTGTATCCTCTCGGCCTTTTTGGAATTCCTTGCTGAGGTTACGAAGAAGATATTGGGACGCATAAAACCACACATCGAACAATAAAAAAAAAAACCTGCACCCGATTTTTAAGGACTGTGTTGGAGAAGTGATGGACAACATACATCTTCCTCTTCCTTCTATCAAGAGCCATGTACAGATCTGCCTTTTGCCATTCTCAGCCTTGTCATGTGCATCAGTTTCACCCCAACATTTGTCAAACACAGTGATGTACATGTGGGTTCGTGGGAATGAGGCGTATTTTTCTATTTTGTTCATATGAAGTATGTACTGCATGTAGCTCTCATGTGGGAGGCCGGGACAGATGACCTCTGGATAATGTTGAATCCTGCAAAAACACATCACACTTGGAATCTAATAAATTATATATTAGTATATTACTTATGGGTATATACAGTCAAACTTATCTGCTTGTATTTGCTCGTTCGTATTTATTTGCCTTGAATACGTCTCCTGCTTGTGCTGGCCCCTGACATCTGGCTGGCCTTTTTTATTTGATTTAATTCAATCGTGAAGGCAAACATCTGTCAGATCCAATGTGATTCCAGGAATATTAGTCTGTTTAAAAGTGATTTATTTATTTTAGGTCGTGCAGAGTTGTACCGGAATGTGGTGTTTTTTTTGTCTCAGTGATTTCACATTCATCACAGAGCTGAAGGAAAAGACTGCTAATGACAAAGAGTGGCATAGACCTTACATGTGAATGGACAAACTCGAGCAAGGGATTGATGTATAGTGTATTAAAGCTGTTTGCCAGATTGTACTATGGTATAATAAAGAAACGAGCTGTAAAATATTTCTTGTCGCATTATAAATAAGTATATAGAATTATTTCTCATCTCGGTTGTGAAATATACAGATTGATTGGTTTTTTAATGAGCCCACTGCTGCTAATTATCCACATTCCATGTGCAGACTCACTCGTTCACCACCAGAGGGGGCTCCTCCCAAAGAGATTCCAGACGTGTTGCTCTCTTTTCTGTCTTAAATCTGTGACTGTCTTAATTAGGATGTGTTTACAGCAGCAGACACATGAGGAAACACTTTTCTCTCACATTCTTGTACGTCTGCGTCATACACCTTATCTGTTTGAAACCAGCTCAGTGTGGGTACAGGTGAAGGACACGAGGAGAGTGGGGGAGAGGGAGGCAGCATGAGGAAACTTCTGTTTCACCAGTTGTAGCAGAGCTGTAGCCATAAAGCCATTAAGTGATATTAATTTGAGACCTAACAATCTAAGGACTTGACATAAGCCTCAAACACAAATCTGGTAAAAGTTTAAAGTTGTAACCAGAAGAAAATAATCCAAAACATTGAAAAATAAGAGTTTTCTTAAATAAAATAAAAGTTTCAGTGGACTTTATACACTTTGCATATCTGATTAGTCTAGGAGGAAACCGTCTGGCTGTTATTTTTTTGATTTATTCAAATGTATCATTTGATCTTTGGGAATTCAGGGGGATAGTTGTCACAATTTAAAATTGAAAATGTGATCTTGACATCTTAATCGCCTGGTCCAGCCCACACTCCAAAATAATCCCTTTACTATTATAAGATTAAAAGGAGAAGTGAATATTAAATATGAGAAACTGAGGAGTAATCTTTTTTGCCATTTTAACTTTTACAGTTATATGAGCTTTGACTGAGTTCTAATGTAATTAAACACTATTTCCCCATTGAAAGGGAAATGTTCAATATATTTTTTATGGTTGAGTGGTTTATTGAAGACACTCAATCGAAAGTTTCCTAAGAAGATTTGCAACTTGAGACTTTATCTGATGCTTTAATTGACCAATTGTTTGAGACATAATTAGTTCTTCTACAGAAGACTCATAACAGTAAATTCCCAAATTGTGGCATTTGGACTTAGTTCTTTCCTCTTCTCTGTTATTTTATAATTAGTCTTATGATCTATGTTAGCCTTTTTTCACTCCCCCGCAAATTTCCCAACCAGACAGTCACCCGTCCTTCAAGTGGGTGTGATGTTTAAATATAAGCAAACCTATTTTTAAGGTTTGTGACTAACACAAAAAAAAGCAGAGTGGTGATTTACACTCATCATGATGTAAGCCCTCATGTCAATAATGTACATTTATTTGTTTGTTATTTGTGATTGTTTGTGTTTACTGATATTCACAAATGTGTTTGCTTGGCATTTTCTCTTAAAAAGCATTCACAGATTTGTTTAGACATGATTTCAGAATGAGACAAGCTTCTAGTCTTGAGACTGGATGTGGATTTAACCCAGAGGAGAACTGCTCTGGCTCATGGAGCACCAGTATCATGATATCAACTCTCTTGGTCGGATACAGGATCCGTTATTAAGATACGGTTAAACACAACAATTTCAGATATTCAAACAATTTTGCACTTTTACACTGTGTGACAGATTTAAAAACCACAGGGCAGCTCATCTCTGAAGAATGTGTGATGCTTTGGGCTCCAACTAAGGATTATTATCAGCATCAGTGAATCTGTTATTATTTCAATTTATGTAATAACATGGTGTTTGAAATAAGAATTGACTGAAACGGTTAATAGTCAAAAAGATTGTTCTGTTGGTGGACTCAGCAGATTTCTATAAAGGCTGCACACTGTATGGTTTAACAACAATTATTCATGTAGTAACTATTTTAAGCAGAGAACTATTGCACAATTGGTGCTGTTTCGAGTGTGACTGCAGGGTGGAGCAGCCTTGACTCAAAACAACACATTACATCCAAAACGAATCCATATTCCCAAAGCATGCACGTGTGCATATGTGGATATGTGCATATCATAATAATAACCTCATCAACAGAGCACTTTTTAACACAAAGAACAGGGTGCTGCAAAACTAAAGGTTAAAATACAGAAGGAAGTACATACAAAATAATGTTCATTATAGTAATGTAGATAAAAGGCTAATAGTAGCCTGGCACCCTAAGTTCATGTGCACTACACATGTATGAAAGAAATACATTTGAAAAGTGGGAAAATTAATCACAATGTTTCCCTTATTGCAAAGTTAGCTGTGGTTTACAACCGACCTCTGTTATACATGTGTTTGCATCTCCGTGGATCATTATACTGTGTTTCTATCATGATTTACCCTCTTTTTGTACAAAGTTCATTTATTAATATGAGGTGTGTACTCTTAATAGTTGTATCTAAAGACACAGAATACTCAACTATGAGCTCAAACCATCAGTGGGTGTATTCTGTTAATGTGATTCGTGTTACTGTGCTATTACTAGACCTGTCCTTTAGAAGAGAAGAAAAGTGCACATGGTTATAAATGCATTTATTGAAAATGAAAACCATAGCTTGTGTGTGTGTCTGGAAGCACTGGACATTCCCCCGTCCTGCACACGCCGGGTCTCGTGTGCCATGGCCTTTTAAGAAAAATGAGAAATAGTGGGGAGTGACGTGTGTGCGCACACAGGCCGGAGGCAAACTGACACTTGCGGAGCGGCGAGAGACAGCGAGCGACAAACGGTGAGTGCAAATACCCAACTTTAGAGGCGGCGAAGCGGCCACTAACCAACGGTTCGCGCCGCCGCACGGAGCCTCGACACCCGCGGGACGACGGGCAAATGCTGCGGGACGAGTGTTGTTATCCGTCGGGTAAACGAGAGGAATTGTCCCCCAGTGCAGAACGGCAGTGAGCAGCACTCCCATTTTTCTAGTCAAGGCCAGGCGGAAGGGCAGGTAGCAGCTAGCAAGCGAGCGGCAGCGGCGTCTTTCCCCGGCGAATAGCACCGGAATGCGGGTTGTTTCGGGGAGCTGGCGGGGCCGCCGGGTGTCAAAGCCGCGAAATGTGACCGGTTGTGTCGGGTTTCTGAAAACCGTGCTGCGTTCGTGTCACACGCCGAGGACAGGAATGTGTCGGCTAGCTAGCAAACGAGCTAACGAGCCTCGGCTAGCGGTTTGCGAAGCGTCGGCCCGTCTCGGGCACTTAAAGCTAGCTAGTTAGCGGCATTCTGCTAACAAGCTTGATAACGGGACTTAGCGTGGATGCCGCCGTGTAGCGGGATCGTTGATGGGCAGATCCCCCCCCCTCCCCCGGCTGCCTGGATTATAGATCATGGTATTTTTTAAAGGGTTTATCAGTAAGAGGGCTTTATGAACGGTTTGATTAATCGTGAGGGGAAGCTCCGGTTGTGATAATAGGCGGCGGTGTTGATTGCTCCTCTGCGGTGCATTCACAGCCACAGATTGCAGGGATTTAGCATGACCTGCAGTGATAAACATATGCTGCTGCCACAAGCAAATTAGCTGGATTCACAGCGAGATAACCCAGGCAGCTAAAGTCACTTTCTCATGTCTGGCTCCAAGCTGTGTGTGTGTGTGTGTGTGTGTGTTTTTTAGCTGCCTGGTCCAGTTTATTTCTGCTGCGGAGCTGGTGTGTAACAGGAAAAGTGTGTGAACTCAAATCCTCAAACAACTTTATTGATAAAAGATGATCCAGCAGGGCCTGGCCAGAAAAATATCAGATGGTACTGTGCTGTAAGTCAATTTGTTTGTGAATCCAATTGCAGGCTGTCTAGACACATTACACGCCTTTAAACTAAAACTACTATTATTGTGACAGTGCAGCGTGCTGACTTTTAACTTTTAATTCCGCAGCTTCCTGTAGCAAATGCTCTCACAGCCTCATGTGATTGTTTTACAGTACGTTGTTTTTACATCAGACTTTCACATTGGACTGTATGGTCACGAAGCATTTATTAGTACCATCCAATCTGCAGTTTAAATGGCCTCACATTGCCTAAGTGTAAAAAGACATGTCTGCAATGAGTGTAACGATATCAAAGTCGTCGTTTCTTCACTGCTGATAGAAATCAAGCAGCTGCCTCATCCTCACTCCCCCAAAATGTCTCCACAACCCATGTTTCGATGATGAGATACAAGCTTTCACACCCACTTCCTTTCCTCCTTCTCTGTACATGCCCTGCTGTCTGGAGTCTTGAACAGGAACAGAGACTGGAAGAGGCTATTTTAGTAGGCAGCTACTCCTTTTCCATCCTATCAGCATGAAGCCTTCTTGCTCTCTGGAAAGAGGATGTGGTTACAGGTCAAGGCCCCAGCGACACAGATGCATTCGGTTGATGGTGTTTGTCAGTTACAGATCTTTGTCATAGTTAAGTCCCAGTGAAGTTTCTTGTGCCTTGCTGCAGTCTGGTTCTGACTAATGGGGTCATCATAGGTTGTGGTTAGCCAAAAAAGCGACATAAGGCAGATGCAGATAGATAAGGGGAACATTGGGTTATTTTAGGTACTTCTTTTTAAATTCATGTTAGGATAGATTAGATTGTGCATTAAGTTTGATGACTGAAACTGCTCTTTGAGTCTTTTCCCTTGAATTCAGATTTTGAAACATCCTGATTACTCAGAAGTCTTGGTTTCCTGAATACATGTTTTCTGGTGGTATCTATCTCACATACATTGGCTTAATAGAATATGTAATTACATTCCTTGCCACTGAAAACGTACTGCTTCTTCGTTTATAAACTGTCTTGGTACCACTTTATTTAACAAGCTTGTAAATTCCTTATTCCTTAGCAAGTTTCCTGAGGAGTATATAATTTGACACTAATCGCAGGTAAATTGGAGACAGTTTAGCTTGTGTTCTCTCAGTTAATTAATTCACATTAACTGCCAAATTAGACAGTCTCCTAGGGCACCGCAGGTCAGCATAAACATGCAAAAATGTGTGATTCGGTGACAGGAAATCCGATAGTTTAATGTATGCAGAGTAAAGGTTTAATAACGCTTTATTTTACAGGTCAATTATTTCGTTCTAATAGATTCTTGAAAGTTTCCTGGTAAGAAAAAAGTAGGGTAGTTGTAATTACAGTAAATAGTGAGACTGATACTGTTATTTTTCATTATTTTATGTAATGAATATCCGTGAAACAAATTTAAACTGCAGTGAATATTTATAAATCATTCATTTATTTGGAGAAACTTGAGTCATCATCAGTGCTAAATGTTTGCTCGTTAACACATTTAGCATGAAAACATCTCAGAACATTATTATGAAATGAACTGGATTTTATGGAGCTGTAAGATAAACCATAACCGTAGTCTGCACAAATGAATAAGTTGAATAATAAGTATAATATATAATAATAAAATGCAAATTTAATACATTTTAACTTTGGTTTAAATGGAATAGTAATTTGAAGGACATGGCTCTGGAAATCCTGAGTATGTTTCCAGGAAGTGTTTCAGAAATTATAAGGATATTATTTTGAAATAATAATAATAACTCTGAAATAAATAAGTGCTGCTCCTTCTTTTCTACTTGACAGGTTTTCTGCTGTCAGTGGCACATGGTTTATTCCCCTAAAGTTCTTTATGCTGAGCTCAGTGTAAACAAGTGACGTGACCTGTGGTTTTGGTGGAGGTAATGAGTAACCAGGAGCTTATCAACATTTAAAAACGCCTACCCAGAACAACTTGTATCTCACCCTGAGTTTTTCTATCTCTGAACCTCAAAGGGATAAACTTTTTAACAGTGATGCTTCTGTAATTGCCTTGTGGGTCAACAAGCAAGCAAATAAGAAGATGCCATTAGGGTCTGTGTCATGCTGCTGGCCTAACCAGCGGATGTGTGCAGCTTCACCAATCCGCATTGGGTGGGAGATATAGAGGGCAGCTGCCAATCATACAGCCTGCTGAGTCAGTCGCTGTGACAGCTTCGTTGCTATCGGATTATTCTCGCTAGAACAGGAAATAGTGGATTCTGTGTGTTGCGGTTTAGCTGTGTCCCCTCCCGCTCTCTAATTTTGAGTTTTATAGTTGATGCAGCCTCACGTTCGCTGCATTTTCTTGCGAGCAGCACCACTTCGTCCAATTTCCAGCCTTAGATGGATGCATAACTTTGGTTGGAGAGGGTGAGTGATGTAGTGATGTCATGGTGGAGCATGTTGCTGTGGCATGTGGCTTTCCCTCGCTCCTTATTTGCTAGGGTTACTACGAGAGCAGAGTACTGGCCACAGTGTGTGAGTTTGTTTGGTCGGGAATGAAGTGTGTAGTGAAAAGGCAGTGGAAGCAGGGAGACGTTTGGTGTTAAAGGGAGATGTCCTTAAATGGCCTTTTGTGTGCGTGTTTATGTGCATCGTGAGTGTGTAGGCAGGCAAATGAGAGTACAGCGTTGTCTTTACTCTCATTGAGTGTAGGTGGTGTAAGTGTTAAGCACAGAATAGATGCCAGAACAAGAGCATCTGGTCCCCGGTTCTGTTTTTGCCTTTTGGTCAAAGGATCAAAGGATATGGGATCATTCATTTGCTGAATATTTAGCAGAATTTGTCTTGATCAATAATGTCATTAGGTTTGAAGAAGGTGGTATTTATGTCTTTGCTGGCATTTAGAGCAATTCATTTGCCACTTGTTGAAAGCCTGGATTAATGCATCTGAGCTGAGAAAACCTTCACTGCTGCTTCTGCTCATTGGAAGTTTTTATCAACACCAGTGCAACCATCCATTCTGCCTTTGGTCCTATCGATTTCCCATTAAGGATTACAGATCACTTGTTTGTGGGAAAAGGTCTTCACAGTTTTCCAATGTCATTGCAACTGTCCGTCAATATCGATAATAATAATTACTTAAATTATATAGCACTTTTAAAAAAAAAGTTTCTAAGGGGGAAATGAGAGAATATTTTACTTGGAGAACAAATTGACCAAGCCTTCCTGTGTTGTGCTAACATAACATAGTATAACATAAAGCAGATTTAGTTTAGGATATTTATCCTCTACAATGGATGTGCTGCTCCGTTAGGAATGAATACAGCATCAAATACATGGAATTCAAGATGCTTCAGCATGTTGCTGATGTTTCCAACCAATACAGTTTGTTGTTCAGCAAATTACATTAACATGTTGGTCTGCAACCTCTCAGTTCATTTTCAATCTCTTGAGGCGTTAACAACAGTTGAAGAACTGATCTACAACCCATCAGCACAATAACTGGGGACGTAGTTTTTTCTTCTTTTAATGTAAATATACCATCCACTTGGTTTGATTCGTTCCGATGTTGGATTCAACAGACCTCTCCACATTAGAGGTAGCCCTCTTTGTGGGTGCTCTCCTGCTGCACCTCCAGTACTACTCGTCCTGAAGTCTAATTTATTAAAGCCACTAAAAACACACAATAAAGCAGTTTAGCGTGAAAAATCGTCCTGGAGGGGGCTGTGAGATGAGATGGTGCTAACGTTTGCTCAGCTTGTTACTCGGGTAACTTATGGTCCAGATGTTGTGGAGTTTTTTTTCATGGGTTGAATTATCCACAGAGGTCTCCTCCTCCCCAAAACAAATAGACCAGGTGATTTAAATCCAGTGAAAACACAGAATAAATCAATTTCATGTTAAAAATGTGTCAACTCCAACTCTGTTTGCTGGGCTTGCTGTGGCCATTAACGTTTGCTCAGCTTGTTTCTCCAAAAAGTTGTTTTCCAGACAGCCGAGGAATAAAATCATTGATTTGGTTAAAATAATCAGTTTAAACTATAACCTGTAGTTACAAACAATATATAAAAAGTAATGCATACTAAAGTGAAAATGGGGATATGACAATATTTATTTTTAGTGTTTCAGTCTGTAAAAGGTAATAAAGGCCCTCATCCATTTCTAGAGCCCAAGCTGGGTTCTAGAAATATCTAGGTACTTTCCCAGGCAAAAAATGAATTAGCTTGGTGTTTTGTATATACCTCAGTTCTGCTCTTCCTTCCTGAGTATTTTTAAAGATGGCACTCTTTAGACTAGCAAATGTCCTCTTTTCAAGAACTCTTTGAAGCAGTCACATACTGTAATAATAATCTTAACAGCCACTGTCACAGAATGGGCCCCTGATGTCATCTGTCTCAGCAGGGGTCAGTCCACAGCGTCCGCACAAAGAAATGTGATGTGCACATAGCTGACAAGTGAGGCCTACCCTAAATCTGAGTCTGACAATGTCTGTGTGACATTGTGTATGTGACACTGTGCATGCACTTGACTCTGTACTCGATTGTTTACATGAAAGTGCAGCCGTGGACTGTTTGCATGGCACTTGTGCAGCCCTGTTCCTTTTCTTCTCCTTCCAATGGCTCCTCCCTAATCGTGTGAGCAGAACTTCACTTTGTGCTTAGAGGATTAGTGAATATGAATTATTCACAGCCCGGGCTTCATATCCCACATGGTCACTGCTTGTGATTGAAGTTGGAGGTCCTCAGTCCTATGTCCACCTCCCCTGAGTGTTTTGATGGAGTGTGCAGTAAAGAGAACAGTGTAGGAGGGGATCATCTGCTTCCCACAGTGGCTGCCGATTAGCTTTTTGATTTTAGCTAAAAAAAAGGTTTTGCGAAAAGAGTTGATTTATCGGTCAAGGCTATGCTGTCTTCTTTTGGGACCATTTTAACTTGAGCCCGCTTCTGATTTTCAACACGGTCTTGATGCCAACAAGCTGCCATTTTCAAACAGGGACCCAGAAGTATAAAGACTCCTTTTTACAAAACTAAGGTTGATTTAAATTTAAAGCTATGAGTTGAATGGTGTGAACACAAGAATAACTGGTGCCAAACCACTTCACTAATTCTTGAAGAAAGTTAAGGAAACAACCACATGTCGAGCTTGAATCAGATGTGGTACCAAAGTATGACATTCTCAACAACACTTAGTTGATTCGTCAATTAAAAGAATAAAATCTATTTTAATAGGATTAATCATCTTCAACCTGCACAAAATCTGGTTCCATCTTTCCCAATGTGATTACTGGCAGCTGTTCTCTGCTCCATAAGATTGTGTATATTTGTTTTCTTTTGTTTGGTCAAAGCTACTTTATAGTTAGTGCTGGTAAATTGTGAGAAATCCAGGTTTCTCTTCGTCCCTTTTAAAATTGATCCCTCTCCAGCAAAACTTTAAAATGAAACTGATATGGAACCAATGACTATCAATGCATTACGTTTTACCTGGTCAGAATTTATTGTTGCATGACTGCTGGTATTGGGAAAAAGCGACCTCTAGTTAGAGCAAGTTAAGTAGAGTTGCTGAGCCTGTCAGTTTAAACCACAGACTCATTCGGTGAGACTCCTCTTACAGGAGAATGTTAAATAGAAGAAGAACAGGAACAATAGCGTAACAACATGTATTGGGGTTACAGAATAGGAAAGAAAGAGGTATTATTCTTCCTATTTTAAGTCTGCTTCCAATCAAAATGATTTTGAAGCTATAATTTTAAAATAAAAAAGTTTCTTAATGTTCTTTTAATAAAGCCAGGCTATTGTGTACACATACACATGTTACTGTACTTACTGTACATGAAACAATAATCATGACATAAGTCAAATACGGATGTTGGACATTGATTACCATGGCAACAGCTGAAGGTTTGATGCTTTCAGCTCAGCCCGAGTATTTTGTAACTCTGCAGTGAAAACGTGTCATCCAATAGGATTGTTTTTTCTTCTTTGAAGGGTTACTATTCAGCCAATTTCAAACCATGTTGGATTATTTCTAAATTTCAAAGAGCTGAAAATGTTTTGTAGACGAAATCACTCATTTGAAACTGTAGTAAGCCGGAAATCTGATTTAATATAAAAAGGAATCAGAAATCGCCCTCTTCTTCACCCAGCTACAATTTAACCTCAGTCTTTGTATTTGTAGCCCAGCTTGTAGTGACCCAGTTGGCTAACTCAACTGACTTTGCGCCACAATGTGTGCCAGTGATTCAGAGCCTCTCTTAAAGGGATATTCCTATGATTTCATAATTTCCTCCCCATCACAGCTATCCTCCTCCCTCAGCTGCTTTCTGTCATTAGTCTAAATTACTCTTTTTTTTTTTACACAATCCCAGGAATGGGCGAGTGGCTAAAAGTCAGACGGCAGGGTGTGTTTCTGGTGAGGAAAGTCCAAATGATGGTGTCATTCGGAGGAATATCTGCCAGAACCATGTATTATCTCCCCCTCAGTTCCCCCTACACTCATTCACATCACAGCTGGTTCGTGTTAGAGAGGGGTCACATACTCTTCACCTCCTCCACCCTGAAGCAGCTCCACTTATGGGTGTTCCCTCTATTGTTGTGCTGCGTCTTGTCCATAACCTCCAGGAATGACTAGAATCCCTCCTTTCTAGAGTGGGAAAAACTTAAGAGACCAGTCTGGGTTAATGTCTTTGTTTTGCTCACAAAGAAAGTTAACACGAGCAGAACATATTTTTAATTTTGTTTCACTTTACTTAACGTCTCTCATTTTGCTTGTCCCATTTTTTTCTCCCTGTGTGTCCACTGCAGACCGTTGGGCTGTCCGGTGAAACAATCCCACCATGCGTGAATACAAGCTAGTGGTGTTAGGCTCTGGAGGTGTGGGCAAGTCCGCTCTGGTGAGTATCCACACACTCCTGACCCCCTTCCTGCCGCTCTCTCTTCCTTTCTAGCACACTGTCAGATAATTGTCAACGAAACTGCAACATATTTTGCTAGGTTTTTCAGAAAGGCATGTGGTAGAACAACTAAAGCAAACCATGGACAGTGATATAGTAAGACATAAAACCACAGATGAAAACTGTCCTGTTCTTAATTCCCTACCTGTGTCCCCTTACTAATATGTTTTTGTCTTTTGATATATTAGCTATGCCTGCTGCAGGATTTTAAATTTAATAATTTCAGATTCCAATTCTTTTTTGGCCAATTCTAAGCCATCCAGTCGTAAATCCCACATTACATATTTAATCAGGTCTCATATTCTTTGCATGGATAGATGTTGAGCAGATATCAAACTATTTTATTGTCATTGCAAGATGTTCAGTAGCACATGCGTGTTTGTGAAATGTTACATGTTCTGCATAGCTAACTTTAACCAGGTGTCAAAGTTGGGTTAATCCCTCAGACTGCAAGGCTGATCTGTTTAGATCTTAAGACTTTATCATGTGAACTCAGTCTACCCCTGATGTATATCTGCCACTAAGCACAGTGCTTTATGTAGCTTAAGGCAAACCTTTCACTTGCATGTAGTCACACATGTTGGGGAAATTAACGTGTACTCTGGGTTTAGTTTAACTCTTTCTGCTGACCATCACCTCCATGAACAAACTCAACATACTCATTCCAGTTGTTGTAAGAAGCTAGAAGACATGGCACGTGGCCATATTTGCCTCTGGACGTTTTGTTCTTGTCGCCCAAAAAGGTTGCCGTGATCTGACGTCCACTTGCTATGTGTATTCTCTTGCAGACAGTTCAGTTCGTACAGGGAATCTTTGTGGAAAAATATGACCCGACAATAGAAGACTCGTACAGAAAGGTGAGTGTCCTGTGACAGTGGCGAGGGAGAGGCCGCGAGTGCTGGCGTGGAATGAGATGATTGTTAGCAGCTGCTCTGCAAGTTCACGTCATGATATTTTCCTCTCTCTCTCTCTCTCTTTCTCTCGCTCTCTCGTATAATTTCCCATCTTTTTTATATTTTTTTTAATTCTTCTTTTATTCTATTTCTCTTTCTTTTCTTTTTTATTCTCTTTTGTCCTCTGTGTTATTTGTCACTGTTGGTCTTTATTGTTTACAAGAATGTTAAGATGCACTATGATGTGCCCAGTGACCTGAAGTTAACTCTTACATTATCTCACTCTGATGATGCGTTTCTTCCTTCTCTCCACAGCAAGTGGAGGTAGATGGGCAGCAATGTATGCTGGAAATTCTTGACACAGCAGGCACAGTAAGTGAACTCCTCGCTACTGAAAGCTCTGTCAATATCCAGCTGTTCGATTTGTAATGATTGCTAAATCACTGTATTGATCCTGCCATTGAGAGTAAAGGTCGAAACACTGATAGAAGAATATTACCTTGATTGCAAAACTTTGCTGGTTCAGATGAATACTTTTTATATACTTATACATTTAGATTCTATTGTCATTAATAACCTAAAATTGTATTCAAAGATTTTCATGAGCCGTGCTAGTTTTTATATAAAACTAGCAAAGTTTGCTAAAAGAGTGATGATAAGCTGCTTGCGTACAGAATGTCTGATACTATATGCAGGTTGCCGTCATTGTGTCCTGCGAAATGTTGTGAAAAAATCTTTTCTGCATCAACCAGGTCTGCAACTAATCCTCAGATCTCCTCTAATAAGCATATGGTCCAAAAAACATCTGCAAATAGTTAAGAGAATGCATGTTTTCTGTGAAAAACAGTCCAAACCCCAAATAGTTTTTTTAATTTACCATTTAAAAAAAAAGACAAAGAAAGCAAAGCCATCCATTGCAGATTCTACAATTATCAAACGTTTCACACTTTTTCTTGGAAAAATAACAAACTGACCAATAGTTTTGATTTGAACATTCACTATATGTACTGAGTAGGTCACACCAACATGAGTTCCTGTTGATTGCAGTGTTATATGATATTGACGGTAAATCCTTAAATAGTATATAAAATGCAGATGGCAGAGCTCATGCCCCGTTCTTCCTCTTTGTTTTTGTCTGCCGTGTAGGAACAGTTCACAGCGATGAGGGACCTGTACATGAAGAACGGCCAAGGCTTCGCCCTGGTTTACTCCATCACAGCACAGTCCACCTTCAACGACCTCCAGGACCTGAGAGAACAGATTCTACGAGTAAAAGACACAGAGGATGTAAGTACACAGTGTGCACACTCAAGCACCACAAGCATGTTTACATTAACTCCTCCTCATTTTCACATAACCTTTTCTACACTTTTTATTTCGTCTTGTCCGAATAGGTTGTTGACACCAGAAACATTGGAAGATACTGCAGACAGGTTACAGGCCTTATTTCTGTTGTCAGCCGCCTACATTGTTCAGGGAGCTGATCACACTGTTGCTATGGATACCATTCAACACTGTAATCACAGCATCTCATGCCAGTGATTACAAACTTGGATTACCTTGACATAAAGCAGGCGCTGTTGTGGTATTTCTGTAGCCTTGTCTCTAATGTGCAAACAATAAGCTAAAGCACGCAGTGAAACTTTTGTACAGCATATAACATAGCATTAGCTGAAACTAGCGTCCTGGAGGTCCCTGTGGTTTGTTTACTTAAGCTGTGTTTGACATGGAAACCGAATTGCCCCACACGTAAGCTTAGTCCACTAAAAGTAGGCCAATGTCTCAGCAGAAGATGTTAAAGCGTTAAGTTTTGCTTTTTGAACAGTATGGTTTTACTGTTCAAGTCAGCTCCTCGGCGGAGGAAACATAGAGGAGCAGGTCTCCTGTAATTATTTTCTTGCTTCACTGTTTATCAGCAGCACATTTCCATTTTTCTGTATCTCTGGTGAATTGCGAGGTTGTTGTAGTGAGTAAACCCTCCAACCCCTTTCTGATGGGGCAGTGCGTCAGCAGGATCTCAGATGCCCTTTTTTGGTGATCTCTGGAGGGATTGAATGTTACCATAACCCTCGCTCTCTCGCTCTTTCCTCCCCTCTGTTCCCCATCAACCATCTTCGAGGAGCCTCTGCAGCCTGCCGAAGGGGTTTTACACTATTTGCATCTTTTCTGTCTCATCTTTTCTATCGGTTGTCCTCCTGGTACCCTTCCTCTATATCAGTTCCAGTAAGCTTCTCTGCTTTCTGTTTTGACTGGCCTTTTCACTGCCTGTTGCTCTGTGTTTCTCCCGGCTCTCTATGGCCTGCTTTGTGGCCTCACTGTGGTCTGGCACTCTGTGCGGGTGATTGGACATCAGGGATGCAAGGAAAGCCTCAGCTCATCAAAAACACACTGGATTGTGAGGCTGTGGTACTTCATTAGAGCCTCCGTGGTTAGAGAGCTGAGGTTAGCCTTAGGCTAACAGATGGATTGCAGGATCAGTGGCTCATCAACATGCCAGAAAACGGCTAATGTCCCTTTTCTTCTCTATTGCTTCCTTCTGAATGTATCCCTAGTTTTTTATCGAGCTATTATGTCCGCTCCGTCAGCTATCAGTCCTGTGGTGATTTAAGCCTTACCTATGATGGTTGTGACATCTGTTTATCTTTCTTTGCCCCTTGCAGGAATGCACGACCAAAGGAGATGCTTAACATGTTTTCCTTTTTTTTTTTGGTTAGAGCTTTCATACTATTGAAGAGCGAAAGCTTGAACAGTCTGGTTGTTGCTGCAGCTGTTCTCATTCTCAACTCTGCCATGGACCATTTACTGCAAAGCTGTCAAAATGAACAGATGCCCCTAATATTGCCAAGCTCAATTCAAGTGTTTTTATGACTCTACGTTAAACACCAAATTCCATCTCCTTAAATAAGTCGTAAGCCGGGAAGAATAGTAGTAACCAGAATGTTAGAAGCTCCCTTCCCATTCTTGCTTCCACAGTTCTTATGTAAGAGAGGTCCTATGACTTTTTCTGGGCCATTTCTGTTTCTGCTTCTGTGAGTAGGACGGCAGTAATGCCCAACTCGCTGCTTGTGACTCACCACAGCATTTGGAGCAACTGACTCCATCCATTTAAACTAATCTATACTGCGCTATCCTGTGTTCCTGCAATCCAGTCTGTAGCATGCCATTGTGGGCACGATAGGACCTGTCTGTAGCATGTTAAAAGCATGCTTACAGATTCTCTGTGGCTGTGCGGATTCCTCAAGTAGGTTAATGCTGCCTTGTGTGCTGCTGACACTGAATATTTTTCCCTCCTTGCATACCTTCATCCCTCTCGCTCCATCCTTCTCATCCCAGCTTGGCCCATAGTTTGTGTTGGGAGGGCATACCATTGGTTCTCCCAGGACCTCTGGGAGAAATGCCATTCAGCAGTCCAGTGCAAAGGCTTGTTTGGATATCAAACATCAAGCAGCAACCTCTGTGGGGTTAATCTAAACATCGCAGTTTCCTGTCGTCTGCCCCACAGCCCAGAGAGAGCAAGAGAAGGAAGCAAAAAAGACGCTGGAATATTCATCCTATACTTTCAAAAAGTGCCATTAGGAATGTGGCCACTGTCAAATACAACCTCTTAACATTAGTGGCCTATGGGTGGGAAAAGGACTGAAGTTTGAGCAAGTTAGTACATGTCTGGATACTACCATATATACCTAGTTTTTCCAAAAGCACAAGACACAACTGGGGGCAGATTCTGGATCAGAAGAGGGTATTGAAGGCAGGATTTCCCATGCAGAGATTTATTTGTTGCTGGCCCACCACAAATAGATTACCCCAGCTGATATTATTGGAACCTGATGTGCTGCATGCAAAGTTTTCCACTAGTTGATTAAGCCTGTCGCTTTGTGTAGCTACACCACACAACACAAATATCCGGTGGACCTCTGGAAAGCTTGGATGTTGTCATAAGGTTTTACTGTGGAAGGTTTGCAAAGCACGGTTTAAATGTAAAAATGGATGGCAGGCCAAAATTAACGTACAGGCTCCCACAAACAAACAGTCTCACACTATCATGTAATTCCAGGGAACAGCCAGAACATGCAATCCAGCTGAAATGTTCGAAAACATTCAGGAAGGAAAGCGATGTTATCCTGGCTGGGCGGGGCTGCCCCGGCTTCCTCCAGGCCAGCGTGCTCCCTAGATAGCCGGTCAGGAAACAGCAGGCAGGATGAGCCGCATCCCGACACCCTGACTGCTCCGGCTATGCTCGATGTGACAGTTTGAAGAGCTGAAGTTTTGCCCGGACTATTCCCCTCTTCCACAGAAAGTTTTTTTGTGTTTTTTGACCTTGGTTGTGAAAACATCTGAGCACAAAAGAAGAAGTGCAGGGTATTTGGAAGATTCCAAAACCAGCTGGACTTCATGTCAACGGTTGTGTTCTCAGCATTAGTTAGGGAGGATTTCCTTTCTACACACACAAAAATAAAAGAAACTACCTTCCTTGCAAGTTCCTATTGATTTTTTTAATCTCTTTTGTCAATGTTTTGCAACCTAAATGATTTCCTTGGCTTTGCCCGAGGGATGGATTGATTTTTCTTGATAGTCTCTGTGACCCTCCCACATCCAGGCTTCTGATTGAAATGCACAGGCTACTTAACCTTATTAATTATTATGTGCTTCCCTTTTTGTAGACATGCTCTTTTATTATTATTGATATTGTTAGATATTTTTGCACGTCCCAGGCCTCGCGCTGAACCTTCACAAACTCTAATGTTACATGTGATACATTTACCGGGTGGGCGGTTGCCTGAGTAAAGGACATCATTTGTTGACCACACTGAATGACTGAATCTAGGGCTGTTTCGAGTCATTATGTTTGAAGAGTTGCATAATGACCTTAATGTTCGATTAATTGTCTAGCCCCGTGCGTGAGTGCAGGAAGTGTTCATTGGCTCTAAATGCTTCAAGAAGAATGATCCAGCACTGAATTGGTACAGTGTCGTCATAAGCACTTAAGAACAGCTGATGGGATTTATACAAGGGTTATGTCCTGGTATATGTCCTAGACCATTGAGGTGACGAAAAACATTTTTCTTGTGGTCATATTTGGATCTAAAAAGAATGATTTAGGTATTTGTACTAAAGTTTGGCTATTGTTTTGGCACTTGTACAAAACATGTGCTAATGTTGATATGAATCTGTCTCACTCGCTTTGTTTGCGCCGCTAGAATTCCATCTACTATTTCATGCTCATTTTCCACCCCAGCTTTACTTTTTTAACCTTACTATCGACTCACTAATTTTCCTCCCGCTATTTCTTCCCCTCTATTTATTTTAGTAGACTTGGTTAACGACTTTGAAAGAAAAGTCACACATCTGTGTTTGATCAGCATTTTTTACTCAGATCTGCTGTTTTTCTTCTTTCTGTATGGATTAATTCATTTTGTCACAATGTTTTCAGAATATTAAACACTTCAAAAAGATTAAGTATCGCTGCCGTTCCGAATTTAACTCAATATCACAAACCTTCCTCAAATATTCATGCTCCCTCTCTTGTTTTGTCTTCAGGTGCCGATGATTCTGGTGGGGAACAAGTGCGACTTGGAGGATGAGCGTGTTGTGGGGAAGGAGCAGGGCCAGAACCTGGCCAGACAGTGGAACCACTGTGCCTTTTTAGAGTCCTCTGCTAAGTCAAAGATCAACGTCCTCGATGTGAGTATGACGAACATGTCCACACTGTAAACAGACACCAGCACAATCCGACATTCACCCAAACTGTCAGGGAGTCGTTTAATTGTGAGAGTAACCTCATCAGCAGAATTTTTAGTTGACAAATCTATTTTTTATTAACAATGTCGGAAGTAATGAGCTCAGTTACTTTTAATGAAACCTGCCACTTGTTAAACCAACTGTGTGTAAACTGTGACACACTACACACGCTTTAAGGTGCAACATTGTGTTTTGTGTTATACGAAAATGAAGGGTGAGTTTCCCAACTGTGTAACCACTGATGTTTTTTCTCTTCTTGTTTTGTTGTGTCTATTAGATCTTCTATGACCTGGTCAGACAGATAAATAGGAAAACGCCAGTGGAAAAGAAGAAGGCGAAAAAGAAATCCAACTGTGTCCTGCTTTAGAGACTCCCCCTCCAGCCCCTGCAGCAGCTCTGAGCCAGGTGTGTGTGTGTTTCACCTAAAATGCATAACATTAATCATAAAGCCTAATGATTCTTTGTACCTGAGTTGTATTTTATTATTTATAACTTTCTGAGCTTGTTATCAGCGTGCAGAAGTCACATTTATTTGCCATTTTACAGATTATTGAAGTCATATACCACTATAACGTATCTATTAAGATTGTTGGAATTGCCTCTCTTTGGTGAGGCGTCTGATATCGGATGGTTGTGATGATCATGCTACTCACAGCTGGTTTTAGCTAAAACTAGACACACTGGGCCAGAACCCGCCAGAGACAAAAACAGGACATCTCTTGATTTGTCTTTCAGTGTGGTACAGTTCGGTTGCTGCAGCTCTGCAGCGGCAACATATTCATCCCCTTCTCAAATTATCTTTTTCAATGAAGTCATAGCTTCTTAGCTATTAGCTCACTCGCCACAAGTGTGGTTGTGTTGAGCCACCTGCTCTCCTGATGTGATGATGATTTTCATGGGTGGGGTCTTAAAAAGGATCTTATATATATAAATTCTATATTTTACACCAATGTAGAGAAACTGGTATTACATCTTGTGAAAAGTTTTTACTCTCCGTTCTTAATCTCTACAAGAGAATCCTAAACACTTGAAAGAAAATGGAAGAAACCTTACAGGGAACCTTTCAGAAAGAAAAGTCCTTTCCCCAGGCTGCTGGTGGTGTAACAGCTGCTAAAAGTAAGATAGCTGACCCTAACTAACAGGGTCAGTTTATCCCTAATAAAGTCAGCACATAGTCACACCTCACCTGGCCTGGCTTCATTTAACTGGACCTAGGGTTTCGTTGAAAGGGCTTTCTGTGAATAGTTTTCCAAGTGCAGCCGGCTGATGTGGACACAGTTACTTTTTTCTGGTAGAGGAACTAGTCCATGTGATGATGAATCAGTTGTTTGCATATGTGGGATTTGTCAGGTTATTTTGGCTTCCTAAGGCTGATGCTGGTGATTTACCAGCAAACATCCCTGAGACAGCTTTCAAAAGTGCGAAGTGCTTTCATTACGTTGCTTTAGCCATCATTACTGTTTGAATGAATGAGTCACTGTTGATGATGTTTGGATTTTAATACGAAACTCAGCAGAGCTCAGCAGATACTTTGATCTGAGGAAATCCTGGTCTGTTGTCGGGTTGTTTCCTAGAAAAATCTGAATCGTTTCTCAAAAATGTTTGGGGTAGTTTTAGCAGGATGCTGATACTGAGGAAGTGTGAAAACATGAACTACCAGTAAACCAGAAGGCTGATTCCTGTAAATTATTCCTGTCCAAACAGCCTTTATATATATTTCTGAGTTTACAGATATTTTGCTGCGTGTAATGCCTTTTTTCTTTGTTGCTAATTTAAATACCTGACAAATGAAAATACTTCAACACATTAGTACGTAGTCCCTCTAATGGCAAAAATATCACAAATAAGTATTTATTTTTGGTTTGCAGTTCTGCCAGTAATAATAAAGGCATAGTTAACTTGGTAAGAGCAGTGTGGAAGAATCCTGTAGGGTTTTATATATAACATACATGTAAAGTCGAAGAAAGAATGTTTCCCCTCTGCTGTGGATAGTTTCCGCTCAAACATGACTTCAGGTTCAGTCCATTGAGGAAATCTTCGGAGGTCTTATGATGTGCGCCCACACTCGCGTGGAGATAACGGAGTCGGGCGTCAGTGTTGTTGAAAATTGAAGTTAGTGAAGCCGAGAGGGTTCAGTATGCTTGAAACTTACTGGGTTCCACAATGGTGGCGCCAGTCTTGATGTGTGCTTCCTGTGGTCACACACAAGTGTCAGGAAGAAACGTTTGCTGTCACAGTTTCAACCACACTAGTTCACACTACCTTCTCATGTGTGTCTCAGTGGGAGGAATCATTCAAAGGTGGATAATGACGCACACTTTCTGACATGGCACTCAGTATGTTACACAGATTTACACTGAAAGTGGCAAAGGAGGTTGATGAAGGCAGAGTAATTGAAACTCTGCCGCACACCTGGTCTGTCTGTGTGTGAAGTGTGCAAGATTGTTTGTTTGTCTGTTTTGAAGAAGTTACAAAATGTGTTATTAAGTGGCCTCAACACATTTTTGGTCTGTTTGTTGATGAGACTGGAGCTTCTCTGGAGATCTGGTGGCAGCCTCAGTTTTAGCTGCAGTCTGTTAGACCACCACTGGATTTGTTGTGTGAGACCAATGGTTGGGGTGGCAGAACGAGGAGGGAGACTTCGGCCTTCAGCTGAAGGACGTCAGTACACGCTGTCACTTCTGGGGGTGTGAACTGTGCTGAAGCGCCCTTGAGCAAGTCGTTGGCTCTTGTTTATGATGTTGAGGGATTCGGTCCCGATGCAGCCGAAGACGATGTTTCTCTCTGAGTGGACAAATTATGTTTTGACATGGAGCAGCATGTGTCCTTTCCTCACCTAGGTATCACATTGTTTTGAATCATATGTGGTGGAGGGGTTCACTGTTTCCTCCTATGAACCTAAATATGTATTATTGTTTCTGGAAAGTTCTGCAGAAACTGTCATGTCTGGTTCAGGGAAAAAAAACATTTATAAAAGTATATGATAATAAATAAGTGCTGTCGTTGATGAATGAGTAGAATGAAAAACTGAAATAACCAAGCAAATTGCTCAACAATGAAGTCACACTTTCAAAAACAGCTGTTGGATCTGTAGTACGAAGTCTTTCTTGTTCACCAGGGGGATTTTCTTGTAAAAAGGGTGTAGCTGGTCAACCCACAGTTTACAAGTTTATATTCCTCAGTGTTTCGGTCATTTCTAAGTCTCTTACAATCTCTGTCAACACATTTCAGCCCAGCCCGCCACAGAGATTTTACATTAATCTCCTTTAGTATCTTTTAACTTTCAATTCAGGAGGAAATAAAATAGATTTGACTGATAACACCGGATTATCCAAACAGCCATCAGGGTCGCTAAGCCATCCACCCACCCACCGTGTTCCTCATCTGAATCCATCTGTGTTGGGCAGTTCGAGATCCGGAGGGTGTGAGAGGGAGGCCTCAGTTAACTGACCCTAGGGCGGTGTCTGCTCCCACCCCATGCCCCCGTTCACACGCTGGCCAGCCCAATGAACCAGCACTAATGGGATTACAGCCTCACTGTTCCACTGCTCACCACAGAGCAACCCTGTACACTGGGAGAGGGGCTACAGTGCCAGTCTCGGATGGGGTAGAGTGAGAAAGTTCATGGGACATTTCACTTCGTGGCCATTTTCCAGATTGTTGACCTCGAAAGTTACAGGTTGTCTCTGATTTTACTGAATTCATTGGGGGAGAAATTGCCGGGGACTTCCTGAGATCATACTGTGACTATTGTAATTCTGAATATTAGTATTTACAGTTGAGTAACTTTTGTCCTCATACAGTACAGGGTCACTATTGTATATATGTTCCACTTGGTTGTAAAAATGTAACTCTCTTTAAAGATTTAAATGTTTGACTATGTATTCCAGAATGCTCTTTTCAGAATTCTCTGCGTGGTTCCAGAGTCTTTGGGGCAGATAAAGCAACAGGTGGCCTCATTTCCCCACAGACTTTATTTATTTTCATGGTCTGGAGTCAGACGTTGCCCCATGTTGTTTTATCACCTTAACACCTGATGCTGCCATTAGAGTTTATAGACTTGGTAACTGAGGTTTTATACTTTGATGTAGACGCTCAGAAGTTTGGCAGGATGTTACTCCAGCTGCAAATGATGCATGTCAGGATATTTTGACTTCTAAGAGCAACAGTAACACGTTTATACCACTATTTATCACTATCTTAACATGGCCCTGGATCAGGAATACTTAAAATCTAGGTCTTAAATCTGTGCTTCTCCTGCTATTACAAATCAAATGAATGAATAGAGTCTGTCCCTACCACGCTCCTACTCAGCACTGTGAGGCAGGTCAAACGCCCTCACCGACCTCCCAGACGTCCCATAACGTGCTGGGTATGCGCTTGAAGGATTATGCATATGTTCACATCTATTTCTAATTCGCCCATGCTCCACCCTCCGGCTTTGCTATTGGTAAAAACGAGGCCATTAGGGATTTGATCAGATAACTGCTCTCCATAGGCTCCACACAAACCTTGTTTTAGTTGCGTTGCTAAAAGCAGCGCTGGGTTGTCGAGCTGAGCAGAGAGGGTTTCCGACAGCAGCTGCACCAGTGACACATTCACATCATGTGTGAGGGAAGGTAATGATGGGAAAGATTCCCGTGATTCCCATGTGGTGAGCACACATGTCGTTGGGTAAGAGCCGTATCAATAATTTAGAAAAAGCTATTAATGGCTACTGTATGCGAGTGTAATGTAGCACAATATCTACTCGTTTGCATTTTCATGAACCTGCACTTCTCTATTATTTGTCGGCAAGTTAAATACACAGCAGCTTTCCGAAAAACCTGACATTCCCCAGACGTAATTACAACTTGGAAGTGAACACTGTTTACAAGTGGGAAACAAGTAATTATGGTACCTCGTCTGGGATGTGAATACGGCACGACCACAGAATGAGTCACTTCGGTGAGATGTGGCTGCACTGAAATGATGACCGTGTGGGTCCGTATCGGAGTCAGACACACACCAGTGCTCCTGTACCCTCTCTCTCAGCATCCCTGAAGGAGACAGTCTCATATGCATATTTGGAAAGTATCAGACGGAGTGTTCCCCGTTCTGTGAATTACAGCAACTTGTCAGAAGTTGTGAACAAAATAAAGTGGTGTTCACTCAGAGCTCCCTTAAACTCCTGTTTGTCCTGAAAGTGTCTGCAGGGATAAGGGATTAGCTTTAAGTGTACGGCTCTTCTTCATCCCTCTGGACTCTCTCTTTCACTGCCTGCCTCAATTCCTGCTCTCAGACTGTAAGAGGCTGGAAGTGACACTCTGAAATCCAGAAATTTGTTTCTTTTCAGGACATTTTTGAGTTGTTTATTTAAGACCCTGGGTTATGTGAAATGCTCAAGAACTGGTCTTAAACTTTAACCTATGAGGTTAAAACTTTATAAAAGTTGGGCAAATAGCTTGGTAAAAAATACTGAGGGTAACTTTTAACATTGAACTGCTAAATTGGTATAGCATTGAATTCAAGGTTACGGCTTCATCACACACATTGAAATGTTTACTACTTCCTCTTCCATAACGAAACGTGCAAGAGGAGGAGCCTTTCTGAGAAGCTGTCAGCAGGAGAAAGAGTGAAAGAAGTTCAATTTTACCTTTAGCTGTTTGTTTCCATTCTCTCCTCCAACATTCATGGGATTGATTTAAACAGATGTACTGTCATTGAACAGCCAGCAGAGGGCAGTGACAGCTCGTAGATGGCGAGCTTGGGGCTGATCATTGAATGATGAAGTTAAAACTAACCAAACCTCTATGCTGTGTTGCAGAAATGCTGTAATGAAGAACTGTTGCCCTGATTGGAACGTGCCAGCATTCCAACAGCCCCGAACCTCCCCGCCACCCAATCCACCCACCCAGCCCCGCCCTCCCTCCCTCCCTCCATCAGCCATAAACGGTGAATCAGCTGACTGAACTGCTCCTATCAAAGACGAGGATGATCTACATGAGAGAGAGCGAGAGAGAGAGATGGGGAGAGAGAGATGAGAGAATGAAGAGAGAGTGAGAGAAGGACAGTAAGAGAGAGAGAGGGAGAAGACTCTGGTCTCTCACCTTTGAGGACCCTCCTCTGTGTCTCAGTTTCAGTGTGAACCCCCGACTGGACAGTCTCCATTTTTGCTCCAACAAACAAAATGCCACAAACTGTTGATCATGATAATAAAAGTGCAGCAAAGCCTCTGAACGAATAAAAAAAAGTGTCCAAGAGCCAACAAAACGTGGCCAGGGAGCAGCCCCTTAGTTTCATTTAATTTGGCGGTTTGACAAAATGAAAACAACCGCTTTTAAGAAGGAAAACATCGTTAGAACTTCAGTATTTTTCATCTTTTTCAATATCAATATCGTATTTGAGAGACATGGAAGTTGACCTCTTTAGTTGTATGATTATAAATATTCTTCAAAAACAAGCATGAAAAAAATGCATCAGTTATTAAGTGTAGATGTTTTCAAGTGAAATCAAGTGGAAAAGTGAGAAATTTTTTATAGCCATACACCTATTGTCCATGCCTGTCATGTCAGTGATGATAGATCAAGGTCTATGATATGTATTATTATTTTTATTATATTTTTTTCTTTGTTCGCCCTGTTGTTCATGGACTTCTCTTCTGCAGATATCTCTCTTTGATGTGACTTAATTTTATACTCAGTCACTGGGATTTCATAGCTCCCATAATATATTCTAATGCCATTTTTTGCATAATAATGCTTCAGAAAAAAAATGGGCCTTTTTATAGAAGAAATATGGGGAAAAACAAGGATTGATTTCTATGTCTCTTGAAGCTGAAATATATTATACTAAACCAACTCTAATAATGCTTCTTGTGTTTTTCTGTCAATGATGTTCCAGCTTTTATGGATTATTAAAGTACATTTTAGTACATTTTCATTATATTGGTCAATGTATTTTTGTGAATTAAACTTTTATCCAAAGGACATTTGACTTATTTGAGAAGAGTGAAATTAAAAGGTATTTTTAAAGGGATGGAAATTACACAAACAAAACATTTAATGGGGACATTCTGTTCGCTCCAGTTAACAAGGTTTGGATTCTATACAGTGAAGCCGCTATGTCCATCTATCAATGGACGGTACATAGAGGACAGTCGCTGTCATTGTGATACAATAAATGTACAACCATCCTATTAACTATATATTAACTATATATGATGATCTGCTACACAAGCACTTGCTTTGCTTTTAAAGACCACTAGAGGGCAGAAGATGAACATTAATATTCCAGTTGACACTGTACTGACTCAATACCCATGCAGCAAATTACATAATGTGCTTCAACGGGGCAACTGTTCATCGTGAATATAGATCACAGTTCTTTCATAAAACAAACATGGCGGTAGGGTTGTAAAACTCCATGATGCCACTGGGGTATCTCGTACATTAGGGTTTTTGCTTCTTCAAGAGCAGTGATTGGTAAATGCTATGCTTATTGCCATTTTTTCAATTAGTTTTCTGTGACTCATGTAAATTTATGAGCTTGAGTTTTCATTCCAATGGTTTCAGACGTGATTTCAGTTAGATTTACAGTTAGACTGATCTATAGTGAGGCTAGAAATGTGTTATTTTCATTATTGATCAACCTGTAATTCATCAATGAGATGGCAGAAATTGAATATGAAATTTGGTATTTCATCTAAATGTATGAATTGTTTTTGTCTTTACCTTATAATGGGCCCCCTTTATATTTAAATACTTCCTATTTACATCAGGAGAGGTCCTCTCTACACTGTGTTTTGTACAGTAGCCAAGACTGGACAATCTAACACCTTTTGAGTTTTTATATCAACTGAAGGTTACCACAGGTTCTCTCAAATGTCTGGAAGGGGAGGGTGAGGTGAGAGGGTATTTAGCTGCAACATGCAACTTAACCACTAGATGTCACTAAATCCTAAACACTGAACCGTTAAATGACAAAAATAGTAAGTAATCAAAATTTCAGGAAATAAATTCACAATATGATAGAGAAAAGCAGCCAGTTCTCACAAGTTAGAGACTGAATCTAGTGAATTTTCTGCATTTTTACTTGAAGAATGAAGTTGATCATTATCACAACAGTTGATAAACCATCAAACATCGTCAAGATCTCTTTACAAACCCTCAATACTTAAATATCAGTTGATTGTTATATCTTATCAATAAATGATGTGATACCTTGGTAAATTCACATAATCTCCTTTTATAGAATATATTGGAACGTCACTGAACCCTGCTGTCTTTTTATAGTCTGTTTTGTCAGGAGTCAAAATGATCATATTATAACCTACATGAACTCTGCAAGTGTTTTGAACTCCTCTTATTGAGGAAGAAAAATAATGCTGCATCATCTAAGCTCCTTATGTTTCCGAGGGCGGATGTGTCAGGCAGATGATGCTTAATGTCTGCTGGTGAGGACGCTGGAGCAGGGATTAGAACGTGTGACTCACTTCTTCTTCTTGTTTTTGACTCTTATCACTTACGCTGCAGCCTTGATCGGGCCCTTAATCCCTTTAGTGGCTGAGAGGCGCAGCAACACCAAAACACTTCTGCATTTATCAGGCTCCCGGTGAGACGACGCCTGCTGTCGTCCTCCAGACTCCTCCGGTCTCTTCGGATCGGCCCTGTCCCCTCTGAGAAGTGGGGAGACACTTTGGTTAGCAGGTGGGCTGGAGTCAGATGAAAGCGCTCGCTCTCTGTGTCGAACTAAATGTGATCGTCCCTCGTGAACAGCTTTGAGAACTTCGTAGGAAACATGGTGCCACAGTATCTTCCTTCTCTTTAACAGTGAGTTACACGATGAGGCCAAATGCTAAAACTGATTTCTCAGGGCACAAATCTTTGGATTTTAATGAAAGAAACCCTGAACATTTGGAGAACTGACGCTGAGGACACAGAGTCTGGGTCTTTCGGTGCAGTTTCATTGAATTTAACTGGCCTGTTGGGTCTTGGCAGACGTATGTGCTCTACTGGGTGACATACACACATACATGCAACTGCTGCCATCTTGTGCCGATGACGTGATTTGTGGTGCCAAGCATCGGTGAGTATCAGCTATCGATCATGAGGTTTAAACCCGTTTTAAATCATATAACCAATTAAAACCAAACTTATCTTTTCGGTCGATTTTAAGCCTCATTTCTTTATCAACAGCCTGTTAGTTAAAGCCTTTACACGACGACTGAAAACCCATACATGTATATTTTTGTTTTAATCGTCTCACCTTCTGTCTTATAGTGTTTGAAACAATCATTTTGAGTGTCTTTCTGTTTTCTCTTTTTTTTTTATATTTATTGTTTATTACTACATTTACGGTGTTGTTTAATTCATGTGAAGCACTTTGTGACTCCGCCCTGGTAAAGGTGTGATTCTCAATGAACATTACTTCCTCGCTTATTACAGTAAAATGCTCTCGGAGCGTGAACAATAAACCCGGAATGATGAATTATCCAAATAACAGCAAGCTTTCATTCACCCGATGCCCCTGAACCCATTATAAAAGATGACATATTTCTAAAGAAGTATCATCCCTTCATCCCATACCCCCCTTACACACACACACACACACACACACACACACACACATACACACACACGCACACACACACACACCCTCTTCCTCTTCTTCCTCTCTCCAGATCAATTAACAGATTAGTGGTCGGTGTTGATTTGCTGAGGGTATCGTCTGTGTCTAATGCATTTTCAGGAGAGGGAGAGAGAGTGAACATGAGCTTCACTGTCGAGGGGATATTGACAGTTTGGAGTGCAAGGTTACCTCCTCCAAGGATTCATCATCTGCCACTTCCTGTCTGTAACTTATTTATTTATTTCCATGATGTGCACTGATGCTGCATTGACTCTTAGGTAATTCTCTAATATTATCTAAAAAGGCATTTTCTGTACTTCTACTTAAAATGTGTTACTCTGTATAATCCTTTGTGCGACCACCATGTTATGAAATGCTTTTCTTACTTTGTTTGTTCCCTCTGCACATGAGTGATGAATATATCATTTTTATATTAACACATTCTGCCCGCCCGTGTTTGCAATGGTGCAGTTTTGTAATTAGACTGAGGGGCTGTGGCGTTCATTAGCAGCAGCACCTAATTGAAAATGGATGCTGTTTTCTCCCCCTGGTATTTCTCAGTGTTTGCACAAGAAACAGGAGGCAATTTGTTCACAGCAGATTCCACCTGTATTTACACAGGCAGCCAAGCAGAACACTCTGTCTTTGTTTACACAAACACACATACACACACACACACACACACACACACAAACACACATACACACACACAAAAACATTTATATATAGCTGCACAGGTTTGTGGGTTTACTGTTTAGACAGAAGTCTGACTCTTTAATTCTGGCAGCCAGTATACTTTTAGCTTTTCGAGGGCCTCTAGGGGCCCTTGGACAAAAGGGACCCAGACGGCCAGTTGAGTGTTGCTGTGGACTTCTCAACCATTTTCAGGCCCCCCGCTCCATCTCACTTCTGGGCCCCCAGGAAACTGCTTGATTTGCAACACCCCTGCCACATATTTGTGTAATGCCCTTTGCGATAGGTTGAGTTGTAAGTTATGACTTCATTAATGGTCACACACACATTTGAGAAGATGAATGCCGCTCTCGTTGTCGTAGTGGAAGGTGGAACAGCTCGTCTGGTTCTGTCCAAACCTGAACACTTCACTTGTCCTGTGTTGATGCTCAAGAGAAACTTTAATTTAATTACTCCTTGTCATTTGTGAGTCCTCCTCAAACACTTCTACAGTATACTGTTACTTTCTAATTCAAAATAAAAGCTTTTTATTCAGTTCCATATGAAGCAATGCAGAAGCAAAGTGAATTTTTTGCTTAAACTTTGTGGATCATCTTTCGAAAGGGGAACGTGAATATCGCTGCGCCCGAGATACCCATGTCAGTGTCAGAAGATGATAATGAAATAAGAACAATCAGATCCTCGAAATGTCCAATCCAGATGCACACAACTGCTGTTTGTCCGAAAGTGTAAAAGAAGACATGTTCAACACATGTTTCTAGTGATGCCTTGTAGCTACATTGTAGGTCTTTCACTCATCTTTGGTAAAATAGGCCTTACCCAGTACATCTTCCTAATTCATGACCTGTACAGTTAGTGACGACAAGAGAACAGTGAAAAATCGATGGTAATGTGTTTGAGAAGCAAAGTGGCAGCCGCTCTTCAGGGACCTTCCTGTGTCTGCTGGCTCCAGTTCCAGTCCATTACTCTCACGTCTCAGCAGCTCTGTGTGTCCAACTGGAGATCGAGCGAATGCATCACAGCCTCTGAGCACCTGGGCTGAAAAATGGCTCGTACCACCGTCTCTCGCCTCGGGGCACAGCTGATAATCCACCTTAAGCAGGTTAAACGTCTGCTATGGGAATTCCACAGAAACGGTTATAACCAGGAGAGAAATTCTAGTGTTTTGAAAATTAACTACTGGATTTTATCTTCTTCTTAAGAAATGTTTTCTTTCAAGACGGAGCTTTTCTGTACAGTTTCATGACAAAGACTAAAATCGATCCTCTCTCAGTGGAACCCACCAAATTTGTGAGATAGAGTGTTTTTCAGCTAAATAAAAAAGCTGTAAGCTACTCCAGTTAAATACACACATAGTTGAGCACATTTTTTACACAACTACAAAAACTCAAGAGTAAATGATGACCGGAAATCTGATATATACAGTGGAGCCTCTCTAAGGGCTTAAAAACAAGGCCCATCAATTTATTTATTATTTTTAAATATTTATAATATGTGTAAATGGTTCTTTCTTTTGATGGTGGCCTTTCCTCTGCAGCATTGGATTAATGGGACATTCTCCTCTATAGTGATGTATGAGTATTAAAGACATTGCATGATTTCATCCTTGATTCATCCATAATTTAATTTGTGTAACCTGATCCTCTGCCTTTGTCTTCCATTGGATCTCTTCTAATCTCTCCTCCTCTGAGCTCATCTGTAACAACCTGACTTTTATTGTCAGGTCAAAACCAATCCATTTTTTTTTCTAGATTTGCATAACACTGCATCCTTTTAGTTTTATGCAAATCCACATTTTTTTTTTTGCTCTCCAGGCAAACGAGGGGCTGAGGTTTTTCAATCAAGCAGCTACACATGTCTCTCCTAGCACGTCCTCTCAAAATGTCAATAGCTCATTAGCGGAGGCTCTCCTCTCTTCTTGTCTCTGTCTGCCACAGGCTTGTTTCATCATTACCTCACTCTCCCTCCTGGTCACAAGCTCCCACATGTCTGCCGCACAATGAGCATGAGTGTGTGCGTGTGTGTGTGTGTGTGAAACTGTGTGTGTGTATGTGCCTGATCATTAGAGAGGAGGAGGAGGAGGAGGAGGCAGCAGAGGAGTCGTGATGTTTCAATATCAATTCTCTCCTAGGCTCACCAGTGCTGCTCCCCCTCTTTGCTAATCTAACCTTGTCCTCGCCCCCTGTGATATAGTAGCAGGTCATTGGCCTGCATAGTTATTCATTGAGGTGGAGGTGGAGGCGGAGGCGGAGGTAGTGCTGGTGGAGAAGCTCGATGTGCATCCTCTGTTTCCACATTCATCCAGCGATTCAATCCATAGTGTTTCTTTACTTTTAAACAGTTTTTTATATGGATTCAATTATCTCCATGAGTCATAAAGGTACATTTTTGTCCAGAGCTTATTATTTATTTACTTTTCAATTTACTTTCATACTCTTTATTTTAATTTGACGTGGAGGTAATTGTGGAGTGAGGTGGTTATCATTTTTACTTTCCTCCATATATATTATAATATTTTTGTGCAGATCCCTGAATTTGTCAAACAAATGTTATAGCAGCAGAATCATGACCATCAGATGAAAAAAAACAAAACATTTTATGTATATTTTTATGGAAAGAATATTTAAAAGTATTTTGGATTTGAAAAAAATGGATAAAATATTATGCTGTTGCTTTACTACAAATCAAATGGCAGGTTAAATCCTGTTAACGAATTACTACAGCCGGCCCGTACGTGTGCTTTTACCCTGAAATGATCCTCAAGGACAGAAACAGTCTTCAGGAAGCAGCTGCAAACATCTGGCTGTTTTCACACTAAGAAACTGAACATTAAACCAAGCATCCCCCTTTTAGTGCTTTTGTCTTATGTGTGGGTGCAGAAGTCATCACACCTTTAAGAATTGAAGTGACTCTATGCTGTAGCTACACCAGCATCTGCAGTAATTGAATCTCTGTGTCATTAATCCACCTTGAAGGTGGCTGCAGAGCACACATTGATTTAAACCCCCAACAAAAGAGCAGAGGTGGGTTCATATTATGTTGTGGCTTCATATTATAAAGATACCGGAGCGTTTTTCCTCATGGATGAAACCACACACACACAAACCCACACGTACACACAATGGAGCTGTTGTGGTGATGAAACCCTGAGTGCGATGGCCACTCTCTGCCTGCAGTCACGTTCGTGGTCCAGCGTCGAAAGGGAAAAAATGTTGGGAGGGACAATGGAAAAAGAAGGGTGGGGGGTTGGGGGGAATGGTTTTCCTGTACAGTGGAAATGTGGCTTGGAGCACGAAATCCGAGCCAGTGGAGATGATGGCTGCTCTCTCATTGGAGCCCACTCCTCCTGATCTGCTGACTGGGGTGTCTGTGGTTGTAATGAATATCTTCCCTGGGAGCCTCAACACAAGACAGACTCCGTGGCTCAATGGATGGATGGTCCGATCTTCTTTTTTTTTCTCGGCTATGTGATGAAATTCATTACCTGCATAAAAGAGGTTTTATTGAGCACTGGCTGGGTTTCATAATTTTCTCTCAGAGCCCAGTAAAGATAAATCTGCCCCCAGAAAACCGTTCTGAGCTATAATTGCTTACACGTTCCATCCTCACCTGGGGATTGGCATTTAGTTACACTGGGCCTTTCGTGAAATGAAAATAAAAAACATGTAACAAGGTTGTTTCCTTCAGGGTGAAAAGGTTGCTTTAATAATTTAATGTTTTTTTGAAAATGTTTCTTAATAGAATCTCTCTTTTCTTGTTAACTCAGAGGTTAACATTAAAATCGATTTACTTGCTTTATCTTCAGCATCACTATTCATACCTTTATTTATTAATATCTATCTGCTGGGGTAGAAGACAACTCTACTTCTTACCCCTATGTATTTCTATCAGGCCTGCACTGAATTCTTGTTTCTCCGGATCTCATGTATCAGAGAAGCTGTTTAAAACATATAAGAGGCGGATGAAATTGAACGGACACCTTTAGAATTCAATAGTTCTCAATGCAACACAAGGACACAAGTCCTTTTATCTGGATTCACTATAAAATACAACAATCATTCTAATGCAAACATTCACCAGGTAAGTGACAGCTTGTCACTGGCCTGTTGCAGAGGATTGTGTTACACAGGACCTGCTGTTATTGTGTCTTCCCAAGTCTATAGCTCTCACCGTTTAATGGGAGTTTAGCTTTGAAGTCAAAGCCTGGCAGGTGGTCTGAATGTCTTTTCATTCAGGTGAAGAGAATCTGCTTCAGTGGAATCAACCTGTCGACATCAGGGACATCAGGCCCCATGTGAGTGTCTGATAACTCTGGAGACCCCTGCTGTTCTCTGTGTGTGTGTGTGTGTGTGTGTGTGTGTGTGTGTGGGAGAGAGACAGACAGACTAAGAGGCAGTGAGGAGCTAAGCAGCCATGAAAAATGCAGCTTTGCATGTACAACGGTATAAGTGCTTACTGCTCCTAATGCATACAGAGAAAAGTGTGTGTGTGAGTGAGTGTATGTATAGGTTTGTGTGTTTAACATCTAGAAACTGCTATATAATGTATATGTCACATCTAGATAGCTAGATAGAGAGATAGAGAGATAG